>NC_092320.1:7188225-7488225 GCF_036785885.1 Coffea arabica | reverse complement strand
GTTACTGGCGGAAGGGTTACAGGAGGCTTGACAACTGGTGGGAGAGTAATGGGACCTTTAGGAGTTTTGGGCTTAGGGGAGCAGGAGCCACAGTCAGGATCAACAGGATTGGCAGAGGCAATGAGGAGCATAGAAAGGAGTAAAAGAGCCGTAATCTTGGAGGAATCCATGATTTTGTGTGGAAAAGAAGAAAGAGGAATGAGGAAGATGATTGGTGAACACTTAACACTGCAGAAGATGAATGATATCATATATGTTATATAGATTGATGATTGAACCAGTTCTGAGAGTCCGAGAGTATTGAGTGAGTGAGAGAAAACAAAAACAAAACAACCCTAAAGCAAAGCACGTGAAGATGGGGTGGGCTCAAAGGCAACTGCCAAATTGTGCTAGTTGGCAAACTCACCCTCTCAACCTCAACCTCAACCTCAACCTCAACCTCAACCTCGACCTCAACTACATGCATGCATCAGTCTTGCACTCTTACTATTCGATATTTTTATCTACCACTGTCACTGCAGTTTACTGCATCATACAACCGGTCTATCCTGCTGCAAAATACCCTAGCTATACATTAAAATGGATGGCTTCAACTTTTACTGCTGAATTCTTCCTCAGCATTACCGGACAAGTTACTCCTCCGAGTTTAGAACTCAATTAGGGTTTAGATATACACTTCACCGGTTCAGAAACCAATTAAAACTACTAGGAGGATGCGATTGCATTGCAACAATTTTATAGGGCCCAGTTATAACATAGACTGACTTCGTAAATTAATTAGACTAGTTCAGCTTTGTGTCTTCTGTTAATGAAACTTCTACTTCTACGAGCAAAAGCATGGGCGTCCATTGCAGTTCTTTGTAATCGTAAATTACGGAGGAAATTAATGTAAGAAGCAGAGCTAATGCAGTCGTCCATCGCATTTTATGACCCGTATCATCATTGATCAAAGCCTTTCAAAATCTAAGCAGACAGTTTTTTTTTTTTTTTTTTTTAAGGCAAAAAAAAAAAAAAAAGGGCAGGCAGACAGTTCACATCGGCCGATGGGGAGCCCATACTTGGTTACTCCGCAAATATCTTAATACCAGTGAATCCACGTTACTTCTGCGGGGATGGATACATCACTTATTTGTTTGCAAGTGCATAGGCATGTGCCAACTTAGATTGCTTTTCGGTATATAAATTGCAAAAATAGACCTCTCGTACGATATATTGCAGGTTATAATTGACAAGTTTGGTTTAAAAAATAAAATAAAATAATGTTTTATTTTTATTTTTTTGGTGGTTTTACGATCAACAACAGTGCAATAATTCGGCTTGGAGATCCCTATTCTAAAGCAAGAATAATAATGTCGACTAAGAATATTCAAGATCAAAATTGTTTCTGCCACAAGAAGGATGCCAACTTTTGTTTAGCAAGTTGATTTATCAATTTTCTCAGCGAAGCTTGGGCCCGCTATCCACTCTAAAGAGACAATCGATCTATCTAAGGCCATTTTTGCGCACAGCATCCCCACAAACACCAGAAAGTAGATGGTCTAACAGATACAACATGGCATCAAAAATCAATTTTATGTATGCAAGTTTCTGGGTATGCATGGGATCAAGAAGTACGTGCATGTGCAGATTGCCTGTCGCTTGAGAATTTTTATTTTTATTTTCCCCTTTTCTCTCAGCTAGCGATTTATGTAAATATTTTTGCGTCAGGTAATCCAAGGTTGTACCTTGTAGCATAAACTTAGTCCTGCGTTTTCAAAAAAAAAAAAAAAAAATATATATATATATATATGGCCTGACTGAGATAGGATCCTGAAAATGATATTGAATTTTGGGATTTCATGCTCGCGGTCACCACTGTATGAGTCGTCATGCTCGATCCCACAAAATTATTAGAGTTTCGAACTTAAGTAGGACTCGGCCCAAAATAATTATATGTAATATATCTTTAATATTTGTGTATTTTTAATTATATGAGTATCTATATACTCTTAATTTTTTAAGTTAAAATATGCATAATTATAAATTACGTTTATTATTAGTTATGTACAAATAATATAGTTAAATATCTAATTATTTGGATTGGACTTTAATTGGACCGAGTCTAATAAAATTCAAATTTAGCTCATATTTGAATCGAATCTAATATTTAAGCTCAAATTCTGTCCAATCCAATTAAATAGTATAAGTTTTAGCCTTTTTGGGCCGAGTTCAGGCTGGTTCGGCCCGTTGACGGCGCCGGTGTAAGCCCAGTCAGTCAAAATTTGAAGTAAATAAAGCTCAGAATTTGCGCTTCATTCACCATGTCCAGGTTGCCCTATACTTGCCAATGACTGGCCAGTGCTGGGAACAATTCCAGTGCGCGTTTGGAGAACCTTAATCGCGAGTGAAAAAGGCCCCCCCCCCCCCAACAAAAAACCTCCGCTCTCCAGCTCAACCATGAACATTGAAGGACAAAGCAAGTACAGAATTAGTGGAAGACGTCATTTCTGGTCTCTGTCGTCGATGAGGTGTTGATAAGTCGGCTCAGTGTTTTCCATGTTACTGTACAGAAGGGACTCTCATGTTTATGGTACTTATAATAAGCTCTGGTAGTACCCAAAGTAGTATTTCCTGTCACTTAATTGCGCACTAGTACTCCGTCAAGTGGAAATGGAATAATTAGAAATGAAAGAACACTACCCTGGAATCACGGGTGCAAGAAATCTCATAAATGATCAATTATGGATGAACCCTGCTTCTCCTTTTGACTGAGACAATACATAGAAAATGAAGTGATATTCATAGATGAATACTTGCGGGTAGAGTTTTCTTTTATAAGACCACAAATCCTTGGCAATTGTTAACGCCAATCATGTAGAATTTAGGAGGTTGGTGTCTCAAGATTTTGACTAATAATGAGACGTCATCAATTATTAAATATTTGAAGGTTTAGTGTCCATGTAAATGCGGCATTATCGAGCTCATGCAAGCAGGAGGATTGTTATAAACGATCGTCTTTGCACAGCTGAATTTGCAATATTCGCATGGTTATCTTTTGCCAGAAGTGTTTACATATACAGAAAAGGAGCCAACAATTAGATAGAACACATGGCAGACAATTGATCAAAAGCAGACTAGTTCGCAGCAGAAATTTTGGAGGCAAATGCTAAAACAACAGCACAGCAAGAGCAGCATGTGGAAAGTTGAAATGGGCCGGGTAGAGGCAGAAGGGGGCTGAGTACAGCTTAGAGGTTGTGGATGCATCGGCATCATGCACATATGGTCACCACCACATCCCACAACTCACCCAGGCTGATGATGGTGCGTGTGTTTGGGTGGGGTGTTCATCCCTGAATGGGGGCCTGTTACATTTGGTAGCTGAATCATTTTTTGTAACCTTGTGCACATCCGTGATTCTGCTTACTTCGTCCTGATATGATAGGTCCTCTTATATTTCTTGTCTTTTTTTTTCCTATATTGCTTTCTCGACTTTTGTCCTCAATCTTTCTTTCTTCCACTAGTAAATATTGGGTCGCGTGAATATAAATACTTGGACAAGAAACCGTATATGTTCTGCTCTAGACCGGAATAATAAGTACGAAATGCAACTCATATGGCTGAGAAGGAACAAAGTAACAGCTTATTATGGAGCTACATCAAAAATTCCCCGAAAAGATGATGGTTAAAACTTAAAAGGAGACGGAAAAAAAAAGGGTCCTAATTCTTTGATAAATTTTCTCCAACATTTCTGAAAGATCCGCGTCAGTCTTATTGGTTGTGCCTTCGCACCGGAAAACATTCCCTTAACTGATGAACAATTAAACAGGGTGCCATGCCACAGAGGACTGTTAAATGAAGAGGATTAGATACAAGGACAGTGCACCTCATGATCATGAATTAGTCATTAATATCTATTAAGCTCGTAAAGAAATTGTTGGAATTACTTCCAGTTTAAAAGCACAACGACTGTAAGAGGGAATTTACTAGTATATGGATAACGCAGTGTAGGAGGAGAAGGCGGCTTTTTGCTGGAGGTAAAAATTAGTAATTGCATGGTGCAATGGTATAGAAGGGAATGGAACTTCCCATGTCAAGAATGCAAATTCCAAGTTCACCATAGAGAGAACGAGGGAACAATAATGGAACTCAAAACAAGGGTAAATCCATTGAGGTCATTTACAAGTACCAGCCACAAATTGTTGCGCTGCATGGGGCATGGGCCTCTTAATTACTCTTGTCCTATGTGTTGTCCAACATTCAGAGACCGTGATGGCAGTAAATTCCAATGCTTCAGATTTCCTGGTCTAATGAATGGTTCCAAGTGTTTATTCCATCCATCAGATGATTAGATGATCAGGTCTAGTATTCCAGTTGATTTGGTGGTTCTGCATTGTCCAAGTTTAACCCCATCGTTTAAAGAACAACCATAAAAGTAGAAGAAAGAAATCAAGCGACTGAAAATCCCAGGTGATTTACTAATGAGACGGAGGAGGGGGAGAGAACAGGAGCCTATATTTCGTAAAGGGCGCCTGTATAAGCTCACCTTGTCCATGTCTCTATCGTCTGATCCCAGAGCAAGACACATCAGGAATGGCCATGGGATCAAAATAACATCACAGCTCGGGAAATTCTTGTTTATTTTTTTATTTATTTATTTTCTGGAAGCCAGCTAGGGATATTAGACCTTCAAGAAAAGGTATCGAGTATCTGAAAGGTAATCGTATGAATTTAGGAGGTAAAAGATACTCCAAAAGAATTAACTTATACCTGATCGATCGTTTCTCGATACCACACCAGTTATAACCATCTTTATGCTAACTTCTGAGTTTCTTTTCAATATAAAATACTTGTTGTACTTGACGCTAATTACTGGTGCTCTATGCACAGAAGAATGAGGTTAATGTTGGAACTAATACGTGTGACGGAATCTTTGAAATTGTTGGTGCGAAGTTAGGAACGTAACTGTGATCCAAAAGTTTAAGCTATTAGGTTTCGGACCTTAGTTACATATTAACCGTTCTTTCTCTATCTTTCGGATCAATGTGGGACATAATCCTACCGGATCCCCTGCCCATGGCTCACTTGGTCCAACACCAATCAAACTCTTTGGCACTTTGGTCCACCACTAAGAAGAAAATTTTTACCGGCCCAACTCCAAGAAGGATCCACTTACTCATGAGTAATCCAGTCTCACAACCTGAAACTCTGATACCAATTTGATAAAGAGAAATATTTCGAGAGAGCCCACCAAAAAGCCCAATATGTAAATCAGAAACCCAACTCTAACAAAAAAAATTTAAATTATTAGGTTTCGGACCCTTACTTACATATTAATCGTTCTTTCTCTACTTTTCGGACCAATGTGGAACATAATCCGTTACTTATGAATCTAACATTATGCTCTCACATTGCATCAGAAACAATAATAAGTCACATTTGCTAACTTGGACCACGTTACACCAACTACAAAATCTGGCTAAATTGCCCGTGAAACTTGGTTCTCTGTTTTCAACAAAGCACGTACTTGTAACAAATCTATAATGTGCATCCTCATGCTTTCTTGCCAGTCCCTACGCTGCCACAATCGCATTATGCATTTTGTCGAATTCGAGCACTCTTGAAGCAACTAAAATTCAGATTTTCCTTGTACCAAGACCACAAAATCCACATGAAACGATGAAGCAAATGTGCACGTACTAATTAATGGTTTGAATTGCCAAGGAAATGCACAAAGAAAATAGAAGAATAATGAGGAAATATTGACACAACCACCAGAGCAATGCCAGAAGCCAACCAAACGGGAACACCCATGTCTAAGTTCTCATAGAAGTTAATACTCTCTTACCAGAAATCATAACATTAAATGATTGATTTACCATCATTAGGTAACGGTACCCTTCAAAATTTTACTGCAGCCTTACTTCACTAGAAGCAAAATTTTAAAGCGCGAACGAAATCCAATGAATTCGAATGGACACCTCAATATTTTCTTGGTGGATGAATTCAAGTGCCAATTACGTACAAGTCTGTGATGTGTTTCACATCTAAGTTTAAAGGAATGGAAGCCGGAACCAATTGCTTCTATAAGGTGCAAAAATACCCTGAAATTGCAAAAGCAATCTAGCTCTTGGAGAGGCGTTTTTCTAAAATATGCAGGTGAGCTGTTTCACTTACAGGGCAAGAGGCTTCGGGGAATCTGGATAGACAAACTTCTGTGCCCTTTGGATCTTCCATTTTCCCCGGTTCGTGTTTTGGCTTTTTAATTTGGGGTGGGGAGGTAAATGCGCTGGGATATTTGGTGCTGCAGTGCAAAGCACAAAGAAAGTAGTACAATCCATGCATATAAAGCATTATGTTTGTAATTACTAATATAATTACAAATAGTATTATCATAGCTATGAAAATTGAATTGTGAAAATTGAAAAGGTAAATACAACACGTGGTGGAGAAAAATTATGACCATCACTATTGTCATAACCATGAAAATTGAATTGTGAAATGCAAAGGTAAATGCAACACGTGATGGAGAAAATCCAAGGATAATGATGTAATAATGGCAATTTGACTTTAGTATCTCAAATTGTCAAAAACTTAGAGGAATTTTACGTGCTTAATTACATTCTTGACAAGCCCTACCTGAGCTTTAGGACATGCATACCAGGACTTTGATTAGCCCTTGGAAAAAATATATTGTATCTTAGGGATTATTAGGACCTAGAAGAACCCACCTATTTAATTCAAGAAACTCGAGGAAAATAGTCTTTAACTGCTGAAAATGATAATCTTCAGTTTTCAATAAAGCGGGCAACTTAACTACTATTTACCTTCTTTAAAACTACATATACATCTGTAGAGAGAAGTAATCTCAATTGCAACAGAAGTTGGGAAGTGCAAAGAGTACTACACTTCCATATCTCTAAGTTGTTACCAAAATGGAATACTGGAATATGAGTAAGAAATGGAAACTTGCAACCTTTCGTACCAAAAAAAAGAAATGGGAACTTGTACACTTAATATAGTGGAAAACCGTTGAAATGACGGTTATACCTAATACTTTGTGTAAGATGAGGCCAGATAAGGACCATCTTCATATTTGAAACTCCCCTCATCTGAGGAATCTAAGAATGCATTATAGCTGTTTCTTAGCCAAGGTAAAGATCTAGTGGAATTAGGGCCTGTTAGGCCGTTACTTGTGAAGGTTTTTGAAGTCAATGCTCTCCACCATCTCAAAAGAAGTTGATATGCTAAAGCTGAAGACTAATGAAACAAATGATTAGCTGGCTCTTGTTTGGGAACTTTCAAAGCTTGTCAAATAACATAAGAAGATGTTATCTGTCTTGTTGATTGGGTATTGTAAGAGTGCTTTCAACATTTTCAGTTGAGTAAACATGAACTTGCATTAGGATACCTAGTGTTTTTCTTCTGATGCATGGTCAATAATGTGTTCCCCGTGGGTGACCAACGTCATGGTAAGACCGTAAGAGTAGGGTCTCCCTGGCGGATCGTTATGGTTTAGTTCATAATAACCACACTGCCACCCTGCCAATTGCAATATGAGCCCCAGCTTTCTGTATTCCCAAAGTGTTCACTTATTTGATGCTTAGTTTGACATATCTTTGTGAAAAATGTGAACTTCCGGAGTAAGCCAGTATTGTCAATTTGTATGCTAAATGATATTATATTTGTTTCAGATAATTCCTATTTGTGCTGAGGAGGGATCATCTGATAAAGAGCTTAAGTGCGTGAAAGAGTTAATGCTGATTCTTGGTAGTTTTCTGCTGCTTTGAAGTAGGTTTAATATAAAGTACTGTATTGAAAATTATACTGCATAACTTACACAGAATTGAAGCAGCAGTTGTTTTATCTGTCATTAGGTTGAAGAATATTACACGAAGGGGAGAGAGTTGGCTTGGCACATTTGTCTGATGGGGTGGCTCTTTACATTTGTCCTCAGAATGATAAAATTTTCACTATTCTTGCAATATATGGGTTCTTGAGGGGAGTTACAACTTTTCAGGGCAAATCAGACTCTTTTATTGGTTGTGTAGTGTGGCGGAAGAATCAAACAACGACTACTTCTGTTGCAAACACGAAACAGCGTAACAGGTCATACACTAAAGAGCCTATATTATCCCCATCTAATTCTTCCACCACCAAGCAAAGCATGGAAAGCATTACAGTTGCTGATAAGATAGTTGTCATCGGCAAATCTTCTGGAGCTGAATTGTCAACAACTCCTACTGTTCCTGAAAGTTCGTCCATTCAAGTTGCACACCAAAGACCTAAACAGTAAACATCTTAATCTGTCTTCTCAGACATCCAAGGGGTACCCTATGCCCTATGGAAAGGGAAGCTGCTTCTGATGGTGTTCCTAAATCTGTGCAAGCTAATGCATGCAACAGAATTCCCAAAATTGTCCCTTCCTCTCCCACCCAGTGCCGTGAAACATATGCTGCCAATTGATGAGCTTGATGATCTTCCTGAGTTCGACTTTGGAACCATCTGTGGAAATGCTTTTTCTTCAGTTTCCATGTCTATCAATGTGTCAATAGCTAGCAAGCTTCCAATTGAAAGATAGTTGATGATACTGTTATGCCTAGTATTCCCGGTACGTATTCAGAATCTGCTTCCAAGAGTAGAAGCATGGTTCAAAATCTCGGTCGAGTCGTTACCGGAACGGACCCCTCCGATATAATATCGGGATGAGATAACTCTGAAATACTTAACTTGTCGAAAAGTCGGTCAAATCACCGAGAACTCGATCGAGAAATCTGCGAAAAGAATAGTCTCGGCCGAATCATCTCGAGTCAACTCGCAAATTTACATTTTATAGATTTTCTTTTGCTATTTTTATTATTTTGTTTAGCATATTTTTTAATATTATTCACAATTTTTAGAATATTAAATGATTTAAAATTTGCATCTCGTCAAAAACCGTGACCGATATGTCGAAACTGATGTGGAACGGTTCGGGACGTGACCGTGACCGTGACCACGACTTTGAACCACGAGTAGAAGTGATAATTTGAGTAATCCTGACCTTTCTTCATGTGTGAACCAAGGACTGCCTCTGTCTGGATGTATTGCTAACCAAGAACCCCCGTCTCATGTTTCTGGTAGATTGAATGATCAAAATGGTTCTCACAAATATGCCACTCCAAGCGCAGCAATTATTTCAGCTTTGAGGCCACCTTCTGGTTCATTTGCCGCCAACCATGCAGTTCGACCAGCTTATGGAAGAAATTGGAGGCCATGATACATGAATGCAGGATCTGTAAACTGCTGTAAATGAATGCTAGCAAAGTTATCACTGTGTATAGCACCTCACAGTCGAAATAGTGATGCCTCCCTGCTGACAATTTGACCATCGTATATTAACTTTTGGAATCTGAAACTTTCAGGTCTAATTCTTTTCTGGTTGCTTCTTGACATCTGGATATTAAATATTTCCTAATGATTAATATTTCCTAATGATTAAAATCATGATATCCACAATGCGCACATAATCTTCATGGCACCTCCCTGAATGTCCTTTCTCTCCCATCTCACATGTCGGTCAAGCAGTTGGACTGTCATTGTCCCTTGGCTGTATGTTGACTAATCATTTTTAGTCATAAGAAACAGCTTTACTGGCCGTGGAACAAATAGAAATTTGACAGCAGAGTGCAGAGAATTCCTTCTATTGAAGTTGTTGAACGGGTACTACCACAAATTGCTTCTATCAATACGATTTTCAATTAACTTGTGAAATTTTCGAAACGCACAGTTGCTTCCCAACTTAGCCCTGATTTATGTCCGAAGATTTGGCTGTCCGCTGATAAGATGCATAAAAAAAATGAAAAAAAAAAAGTACCATCCACAAAATTTAGAAATTTCCATTATAAAATACAAGCTATATACAAGAGCAAACATGAATAAAGGAAATAAACCTATCGAGAACAATGTACAGTTATTATAGGTGATGTAAAACTACCCAAGTACTCTGAATTATTTAGACGAAGCTTTTCTTGATCTGAAACAGCAGCAGCATAATTGAAGCCAAAGAATAAACACAACAAGGAAAAGACAGATTTACAGAAATTGGGGATTCAAGCAGCTGCTAAGTTGTCAAAATCGATATCGTCCACAGTGAGCCAGTCGTTTGACTCCTCACCTTCTGAATCTTTGCCTCGCCTGGTTGACAATCCCGGGTTATTCTGACCACCCTGAGCTCCAGAATTTTCAGTTAATCTAACCCATTCACTTGATTCACTGGCTGATGAACCTCTTCCATTTTGTGTCCGCCTAAACCCAGACACTTTATCTGATGGATCATTATCTTCATCCTCTAGATCACTGAAGGAAACATCATCCTCATTTTGAGGACGTTTCTGACCATCTAAGGATTCGGGTACACCAGCATCTTCATCTTTTAATCTCATTCCATTTTTCCCAGTTTCAACTTCTCTCTCTTTTGTAGTGTTTGCAGTCTCAGCTGATGCATCTTTCTGCTCAGATAAACTTTTATCTTCTTGTATTGCACTCATCTCTTGACTTAAAGCAGGGGTATTGACAGTTTCAGAGATACCAGAAGCCACTTGTGCATTACTCTTGTTTCGCAGTTTCAGCAGAAGTGTCTCTCTCACTTCAGTGATCTACATATCAATCAAACTTAATTGAAAAAACAAATAGAAGCATTGCAATATTACTCAGAGAAGGAATCCATTGAATGATCTGAACATGCAAGTTGAGAAAAGTAAAAATGGTCTGAACATGGAGATGGATCTTGCCTCAGAAGTTGATAGAAGATCCATGTCAGTCTCATTCAATCTGGGAAGCAACAATATAAAATATATCATCCAGAATTGCCCATCACTCAAATGACTGCAGGTCCGCCTCAAAGTCCCAATACTAGGCACCAAATCCTCAATAGTTGCAGCATGTGATCTTTGATTATCAGACATGTCAAAATCTGCCAGAGATAAAACATTTGAGTAACAAATCAGGAAATGAGCCCTTATGACTGAATTAGCTGCAACAAACTGTGCTTGTAAACCATGGCCTTCCTGTGCTGCCTATTCTGATTCCGAGAAGAAAAAGAAAGAAATAGATAAAAGAAGGGCCCTAGGAGAAAAAAAGAGGGAGGGGGAGGGGGGGGGGAAGAAGTTATGCTTCTTTTTAGCTGAAAGGTAAACACACAAGCGCAAAGAAGGAGCCAAAATTCCTAAGGTCACAAGAACAACCGTATATATCGATGATTTGGTCCAAGAGAAATTGTAATCAAAGAATACAATTTAGAAGGCTAATTCGGAAAAAATGCATGAGTAGTTAATCCATTGGATTATGTGGTAAGAACCTTTGTGCATTTCAATTAGCCAAAGATCTACTGTTATGAGTTGTTTTCCTAATTCAGATTTCTTTTCACAGCATATGCAGGTATGAGACCACAATTAATCGAGTTCCACATTTGGGAGTGCAAAATGAAACCAATACCACGACTGTTTTACAAAAGGGTAATAAAAAAAAGTAGAGATACACACGCTGCTCATGACAAGCACTCCTATTTTTTGTACCTCTCAATTCCTTTCCATTTTAAAACTATTAGCGAACAACCACAAATTCTGGAATTGCAAAAATGGTTTCAGTTGTCACCTAAATTTTTCAGTTCTGTAAGAAAAGGTATCATTTGCCCTCACAAGAGCCTCAAGCATTTCATGAGGAAATTATGGGAATGTCCAATAATGCTCTCAGCTGTCGGTTAATTTTTTGAGTCATACAAGAAATGGTATCATTTGCCCTCGTATAAAACACAAAAAAGGATAAGAGCATTAAGCACTTAATGAGGAAATGATGCAATGTCCAGTAATTAATGCAAATAAATCCAACTCCATCAAGATTATCCTATACATTGTGCCAATGAACACAATAACAATTGCTCACTCGAATTCCAAATTCCAAAACAATGTACTGTCAAGAAAAACTAGTTGCTTGAATGTAAGGTAACCAAAAGACAAAAGAGAGAGAAAAGATCAAGATTTGCTTTGTACTGATATTTACTGAAAGCTCGGAGCAGCATACTTCAATCTATGATCTAACTGGAAAAAATTCAGTCCATCAACTACAAGCTATTACTACAAAATCATCAAATTAACCAACTCAAAAAATTAGTCATCAAAGTAATATTGAATTGGTCAATAAAATGTTAAAAAGCTCCCAACTTTCGATTTCAAAAGTGCCACTCAAATGGTTCATAGCCACATCCTAAACCACAAATCAAAAATACAAAGAATAACTTGACTTTAAGACTTTATCCTAAGACAATTAACATGCGAATAAAAGGGGGGAAAATTTTACCATTTGGTAGAGAAAGAGGAAATTCTGTCCAAAGCTCAGGCCGTAGAGAAATTTCCCGAGCAAAGTCCACAACTTCCTCCCTAATTCCGGCAACGTCCTGTTCTTCTAGGTCCTCTTCTTCACCTTCTCCTTCTCCTTCTCCTCCTTCATCGATGACGTCACCTTGGAACTGTAGAAGATTAGTAGCAAGCTTCGAAATCCCAGAAACGGCTATGTTGGAAGAAGAAGAGAAGAGGGATTTAAAGCTGCCACCGATTTCCTCCAAGTCCTTTCTTATTCCAGTGATAGTTTCAGATTCCGAGGGAGGCGACGCCGTCGCATAACCATCACCTGCAGTCGTGGAAGTGTAATTACTGTTGAAGTCACCGGCATTCTGACGTTGGGAGGCCGGGGGAGGGGCCAAAAAGGCGGCGACTCCCCGGAGATGGTAGGAGAAGGTCTGAGAGAGGGCAGAAAGGTCCTGTTTGACGCCGGAGGGAGGAGAGGAGGCAGAATTGGGTGAGGCGAGTGCAGGAGAGTGGCGGGTTGTCGAGGGTTTATTGTCTTGATCGTCGCGATCGCCGTCGTCGGAGTCAGAATCTGATTTGAAAGGGTTGGGTAGAGAAAATGATGAGAGCCAGGTTGACATTTTTCTGTTTTCTTGTTCTTGTTGTAGGTACAAATTAATTTCTCGTTAATGATTCGCTTAAAAGGAAAATGGGGGTAAAACAAGAAGAAGGAAAATGGGTGGACTGAGGATTGAGGTTTGTGGAGAATGGGCGGCAGAATCTAGCAAGTGATTTTGAGTACGGTCGGTCTTTCTTCCTTACAACACTACAACTACCACAGCTTGGCTTCTTCCGAAGAGTACAGCCTAAAGAGGCAAGGCAGAGACCAGAGACTGATGATGGGTTTTCATATACTCCTCCTATGTTTCTGCAGCCACAAAACAAAAGTGAAGCAAACAATAATAATAATATCATGAATTTCTCCGACCTTTTTCGTTTTTTGTTTTTCTGTTTTTTGGCCAGCAGGATAAATATATATATATATATATATATATATATATATATATATATATATATATATATATATATTTTTTAAAAGGAGGAAGAAAACGGTAAGTGACAATTAATTTCACTGATTATTTTGCTAGCTCGATTTGTAGCTTTTCTCCTGGAGAACAATTCATCCAATCATTTATTCTTATTGGCTGGTCATTTAACTCCTCCTAGTTGAAAACAACGAAATACCACAACACATTGGTAAAATCTGCAAATCGATATCGAAGTGATCGAACAACAGGAGTACTTGAAGATTGCTGTCGAAGTCTGTTTACTCATTAGGAATATAACAACATGCTATAATTTGAAACCAGTCTATGAGCAAGAATGATGAATTCAATTTCGTTCAATACGAGTACATTAATTGGGAACGCAAAAACATATTTTACAACAAATAAAACTCGGAGAAGGGAGCGTGGGGTGGGGTGGGGCATGAGATAAAAATGTGGTTCTGCTCTATAGCATAAGCAGCTTACAAAATTTTATCCAATCCCAAAAGCATATTATTATCATCGTCCGTGAAGCAAACAATCAATGATTTATACTCTAACTAATTATCAAACAAATTTTTATCCTATCTCCTGCGCTACACAAATTATGGTACACATCTATCCTCCAGCATCTTCCAAATATCAAGAATCAAACCTAAATCAGATCTTTCCTCTCCTAGCTGTGTTGAGCGAAACAAGATTTTCTTACAGTCACCCAGCTCAAATGAGGCCTGAGTAAGGATTGTATGCTCGAACAGGCATGCCTGAGCCGTAGGGGTGAACACCAGCTCCATATTGGTTGCCAAAAGGATTACCGGGTTGTTGTGGGCTCACCATCATCACCTGCTGTTGCTGCTGCAACATAAAATTCTGCTGCTGGTTGGCCATGGCTGCCATTTGTACAGAAGGCGGTGCAGCCACTGTATTGGACGCATAGAACGGATCATGTGCTCTTGGTAGCATCATTGGACCGCCCATTGGTGCTGCTGTTTCCCATGGATTATAGCTTACTGTCTGCTGGTTGCTTCTTCTAATTGCATCATCATATAAGCTGTCTAATGTAAGTTTGTCCAGCCCACCAGCCTTTACAAATAAAAGTAGCGCGAGTCAGTACAAAAGATTCATTTTGAAATCCAACTGCCCTTAACAGAATGGTATCAGCATGGGAAAATATACGTATCTATAACAGACGAACAGAGAAACTTAAAGGACTGTACTCTTTCTTAAACAAGTCAAGATATTTTAAGGGTTTATTGGGTCCCCATAAACACCAAGATCTATTTAAATATATATATATATATATATATATATGAAGAATTTGTGACCAACAATACATACCAATTTGCTGGCAGTGGTGGCACTTTCATTTGAACTAGGAGCAGTAACTAGTGCCAACTCCCAGCCTGTAGTTCCATTGGTCAAACCAGTAGAAGCTGGCTGTTCAGCTACACCTACAATGGCAATTAAGCAGAGATAATTTAAACATGTATTCTCTAATGACAACCAAATTTTCAGGCAGACTAATTTCTAGTTTAAACTTACCAACTGGTACAATGGCTAAAGCCATGGCATTCTTCTCATCTAACTCTGAGGCTGCTGGAACTGGATCATTCAGACCCTGACAACAAAATCAATGCAGCCACCTTGAAAGGCCTGAAAAGCTGGTCACGATATTTCTTTTTAATCAAATAACACTATGACTTACCAACAAGTCTGGTGGTTCCACAACAGGAGCTTCCACTTTGATGGGTTGTGGTTCAGGTTCAGGTTCAGGCGGAGGGGGTGGGGAAGGTGAGACTTCCTCTTTCACTTCTGGAGTCTTTTTGTACTCAATGGCTAAAGTTACTTTGTCAACTGTCTGCTTCAAAAAATGTACAAGTGCAGTTATAATCTCGTAGAAGCTTCTATATGAATGGAACTTTTTTCACTTTCGAAACTTTCAGTCAAAGTGGATTTCTACAAAGTGAGAATGTGCATGTTTGGTGATAATAAAGGCATTCATAGGTATGGGGAAGCAGCAAATTGAGAATATCAAATTGAGGCAATTGTTGACACATCTCTGTTGTTTGAAAGATAATTAAACCAGACAGAGGACGGTATGATAGCTTTATGCATATATGTTCATGTGCAAACATGACTCCCATACAGATTTATTACACTCTTTTAACAATTGAATACCAAAGCTTCTACAGACACATAGTCAAAGGGTAGCAAGTTGGCCTAGACTTCCATACCGAATCCCTATGAACTGTTGAAGATCGAGGTGCTTCTCTCACATACTCCTCCATGGCTTGTAGAAATGATGCAGGGGGCTTCAGTATAGATCAACAATATAGCAAAAGAATAATGTAAAAATTAGAAGAAAATTCAACTGAAACATACATTTAAAGTAAGGCATTCAAACAAATCAAACCTGTTCGATCTTGATAAAACGTTCACCACGTCCAACGTCAAGGCTTTTGCATACTTCATAAAATTCTGATAGACTCTCGGCCTGAAAAAAACAAAGATAATTAACAAAACGCCTCAATATGGGGTGTAAACATCTCCACAGACTTTGGGATCAATTCAAAAAGATCCAGAAAATAATGAACAATGTAGAACCTGCAGGCCAGCCCTGCGGTAGATATCCAGAGCCTTAAGAGCATCATGACGTTGCATCTCAAAAAACTGTTAAGATCAAGATGGTATAGTTTGTCATCAGTTGTAGTGTTCTATAGTACTACCAGCATCAAGCTATCTACAGGATAAAAATCCTAAATAAAAAGCCTACCTTGTCAACCAAATTAACTGTGCCATCACTAATAGCATTATAAATTTTGATGCTTTCAGAAGCAACCTACAAGCATGAACTGGAAGAGTAAATCACCAGAACAAGAGAAAATCATATGCAGCTAATTTCTGTTTTTCAAATGAGACAAAACTTACCATTGAAAGTGCCAACTGAATCACAAAATTGTGAACTGCTGCTCCTTGTGGCTGCACAAACATCAGACTATGCTTCTCAACAGGGTAATAACAAGCATGGGAAAGGTATACCAGACAATAACTGAGGTGATGGTCCTTGATTTGCAAATACTAACATGCAAAACCCACAAATCGAATACTTCATGAAAAACTGAACAATGATTGAAAATTACCTGGCAACCAAGAACACGAAACAGAAGCTGCTGCAAAGAGGGCAATTGTTCAAGCAACTCTGGAGTTTCCAGATCTTTAGTTCTCTGGCCAAGCATCAAAATTTAGTTCATCAAGATATGATAATGTAACCACAAAATCTCGCAGGTTAACATAGACCTTTAGCCTGCTTTGCAGCAATTTTTTTCAAAAAAAAAAGAAAGAAAACAGCAAAGAAGTCAAGATATCATCAAGTAGCAGTTCCTGAGGTAAGGTGAGGAAGCACATAAGCTAAAAGTAACTGGAAAACTCATTTAAATCAGAAACAAAATAAGTAATCACATTAATAGGTTTTCAGAGAAAAGAAGTTGCTAACTTATTTTATACACCCACACACACACATTAAAAAAAAACCTTTGAGGAAACATATAGTAGACATCCTCAAACTACTATTACCCACACTAATCAGTACCAGAACATATAAAACTTAGACAATGATAAAAGTTTGATATATAAATGGATTCTACAACCTTAATATGCTACATTCCAGTGTTGCTGTTAAATTCTCTCTGAGTAATTATGAAGTGTTGCTACCCAAAAGGAAGCTCATGGTTATACCACCAAAAGCAGATGAAGGCAACATAACATAGTCTAGAGTTGTAATATACACAGAACAGCAGCAAACAGTCAGATGCAACCAAACAAATAAACTTTTGTGCCATAGTTTGTTAAAAGAAATGGGCACAAGCACACTAGGATCTGAATAAAAATGCTGTCCTTATCCCCAAACTATTCTATTTCTTAAAATTAGTCAACCAAGAAAATTTCACAATTTATGCAATAGAGAAGAAAAAAGCACATTAAAAGAATAAACACAGGATGATTATTCACATGAAATGAGTTTCTCACCGGACGATCTGTCTCAATATCATACTTTAACACCCGGAAACACTCCAGCCTTTCCTCCAAGAATAATGCATAGGTGCGCACCCAAGCAGAATAGTCCCATGCTGAGTAAACAAGGTTGTAAATATTTCATTCTAGAATGACTTTCCTCGCGAAACTACCAATGGATTAGATAAGTAAAGCAGATAAAAACATACCATTTGGACTCGAATCATCCTTGAAATGAGACATGTTGAGCATGTGGCTTCTGCTTCTACCATAATTTATAAGTTCTTCCTGGAATGTTGGGTCCACCTCTCTTAAAGCACGATGGATGACTATCAAAGTTTTCAAGGCAACCTTGAGAACAACAACGAGTCAATTTAACAGCAAAAACAAGTACCACAGAGGGTGTTAAATAAATGAGATATCATTCAGTCAGAGACTAATATGCTACATTATCTGCTGCACATTTAACTTCCTTATAGGCATGGTGACTTTCTCATATGCATTTTATACAAATGCTGGACAGATATCCATTTCATTTACATTCAGGAGTTATTTTAGGCCCAGTGTGAATCTGAAACTTCTGGAAAATGACACATTGGAGACACGCAAAACATATACAGTAGACCGAGCTGTTCATGTAAAATATTAGGGGTAATTCACAATTCATTGAGCTCAAGCACGAGTTTCATATGATCACCAATCTGATATGGGGGTAGAAAGAAAAACTGACTATGGAACTATAGTTATTGTCTCAAATATGAAGATTCATCCTCAAGCAATATACTATGTACTAGTGCAGTTTAAATACCTAATACACATTAGGTGCCTTAGACTGCAGATGAAATCTGATGGCCATGAAGCAAGAAAGGGAAAATATATTTTTTCACTGCATTTCCACACGACAGAGGTGGTCTACAGTATCGCATTAACAAGTTTGCTTTCTATGCAACTCATCACACATACCGCCCAGTTATGTGTCCTTGCTAATCGTCTTGCCAGAGCATGGATGCAGTATGCAACGTCGGCTCGTGGTCTGGTAGCCGAAATAGCAGCAAAAATAGCTGAAATTATAAATCCAAAAATTGTATTAGGCCCCAGTGTAGATCCCATTACCTGATTAATAGATATGCAATAAAACAGGCTATGAAGGGATACAAGCCCATCATAGTATAACGACAGCCATTTGACGTGCAGGGAATGTACCCCACCCACCTCTTATGTGTTTTTCTTTTGCCGGTCGCTCAACATGATTTGTTGCCTTAACAATGGCAATGTCCAATTCCTATAGAGTCCAAAAGGTAGATGTTCTTAAACACCAATAATGGAAAAACAAAGAATGAAAAAGAAAAAATAGATCAAACAAACATTGATACCTTGTAATCACTATTTATTTTAGCCAAACTAACAGTCGTGGTATCCTTAAGTGCTCCAAGAGTTTTACGCAAGCTTTTCTGTGTCCCTCCTCCAGACATTCTCTCTTTTAACTAAAAATATCTGCACAAAAACCAATACGCATAAAAATGATCAACGGCAACTTTCTTAGGAATATCAAGTTCAAACAATCTAGATATTTCATCTGATACTCCGGTCAAGACTTCCTAACACAACCACAAAATAGTTCTTGTCATCCAAGAACATATGCGATTCTAATACTTGCATACAAACCGAAAGAAGTATCTCTAGGTACCACTGAGAGTCAAAAGTCAATACTTTGTAGCTGATGTTGCAAATTCACAGGCCACAACACAAACCAAATCTGATCCAAGATGGCTGTACGGTAGAAATCCTAGAATTTAGATGATAACGTAGCAGAAGCTGACCTACTATTCAACAATAATTACCAATTCAAGCCCTTTAGACTGATCTCTTTCGTTATCAAGTTTAGTATCAATCCCTCTGGTTTTTACATTCTATACATTGTTTTATGGATCATAAGATTCCAGAATTTCCTCAGTTGTCCTAAAATATTGAAGAAAATGCGAACCAGAATTGCAAAATGAAAACGCGACATCAGTTCAAAAGAAAAAGGAAAATTTTATTGAAGTAAAGAACAACCCACAAATATGAATCAAACAAAAGGATGAAAAACCAAAGTACGGACTAAGCAACTCATTATCAAAGATCCAAACACACCATATTGAGTTACAAACGTCACATATTCATACTTTTCAGCTGAGCCCACTAATACATAATAAGCAAAAATCAGAACCCATAATCAAAAGAACCAAGATTATGACTGGAAAAAGAGCATCCCAAAAAAAAAAAGAAGAATAATAAGAAAAGTAGAGTCTCACCAGAATAGAGAAAGAGAGAGAGAAAGAAAGAAGGAGCACACAGAAATGAAGAAGAAAAAAGGAAAAGGAGAGAGAAAGGAAGAAGTTTATGGCCTTTAGGCCTTTGAGCAGGGGTGAGGAGACTCTTTGTATGGAGTATAGTCTGGTAATTTTGGTATGGCGGAGGTCTATTACAGTCTACTGAAGAAAAGTCATCCCAAGCAATTGAATTGGTTTTGGTTGGCCGTCGGCGTCCGTCTTATTTCATCGCTTATATAATATTATTATTAACTATTATATTGTATGTACGCCATTAAATAACAATAAATAGTTATACTAGAAACTTTCTTTATTTATGCACACCAAATAACAAAATAGTAGTAGGACTAGTGGTATTTATAATTACTACCATTTACTGATTACTACTACTTCCAAAAAGAATAAAGAAAACCAATATTCTGCATATCTTAGTTTCTATTTCTATTCTTTATTTAATTTCTTGTTTTTTCCTCTTTGGTTCTTTAATTAGACTTTGCACACACAAGAGAGGCATCTTAACTTGCAATGCAAACGTGATCAAATTGAAATGAGCAAATATATTTTTTAAAAAAAATTAAAATGTTAACCTCACAATAATTATAGTTGATAGTATTCGATCGTATAATGAGTATATAGATTTAATCTCAAAATTATATTTGTAAATGTTGAAAAATATGATCTCTTTTTTGTACACTGTGTGAGTAAGGATAGTAAATTGTTATAATTTATCAAGCATATTATAGGTACGTATCTGCATGTCGCAAAGCATCTTCTATCTCACTTCAAGAGATAATGTATAGCAATTGTTGGAATTTAAAGACAAAAAAAATTAAAATGAGGTGATTATGAAGGGATAATGTATAGCAATTGTTGGAATTTAAAGACAAAAAAAATTAAAATGAGGTGATTATGAAGGATACGTGACGATTTAATAGATGTTAGAATAGAAAATTATACAAAAAAAAAAAAATGAGATAGATAATCCTTTATGTTTACAGGACGGAGATTTAATTCGATTCAATGAATAAGGAATAGGATGCCCTCTTTATATTCCTAGCAACTAGGAGGACTTGCAACAAAGACAACAATGCAATTTTTGGTGCTTTTGTTACCCTTGGCTTCTGAGCTTTGAAAAAGAAAAGGGGGAAAAATATGGGAAATACCTTTTCATCATGTTTCGTGATGCCTTTGGTTGGTGGGAAGGGATAAATATTCACAATTTGTTGTCATCTAAATCTAAAATGCGAGTATCTTTATCAATTTCACTGTTGCAATTTTATTGTGCGCCTTTATCATTTAACAGTTATTATCCATCCTAACATTTCATCTGGTGATGTACGAGGAAAAAGTTTTTTTTTTTTTTTTCTCTTTGCTTCTTTTTGATGGAAAATTGCAATTTTTATTACTTCAATTGGGGCATATCCCTGCAAATCCAATTGAAAAATAATAACTATAGCATTTTTTGTGATGTGATATATGTAAAATAAAAAATAATTAAAAATATATTTATATATTTATATTGTAAATAAAATATTATTTAAAATAATTTAACAATCTAGAAATGCTTGAATTGTTCCGAAGAAACAAAGAAGCCTGCCACTTTGGCTCAGTACTTGAAGAGGGACAGAAACAGCTGGAAAAAAAAGAATATATATATATATATATATTTTTGGCTGCCCACAAAATAAAACAAATGTAAACTCCCCTGAAAACAGTACAGTAAAAAAGGAAAGAAAAGACACAGTCCTTTTGAATCCTAGTAGAGTACTGTATTGTTTTAAGGTGGAGTAGAAGCTTTTAAAAATTAGTGAGAGTACATATTTTGGGTGACGGTGTCCGGTCAGGAGGGTGTCAGAATACGGAACGTACAAAAGGGCCGAGTACTACCACTGCCGGCCCGGCTGGGTTCTGCCCGCGCACAATCATTGATGAAGAAACAAGTACAACCAACCTTTGATGAAGAAGACATATGGAGTCAATGGACCATTGGCATTGGAATTGCGTTGGAGGCACTCGTGGTTCATCAGGCGACAGTGTGATTTTGGCTGGGATCTTGAGGTCTGCGTTTGACAATTGTCTACATTTTCGTAGGTACACCAATTATTATTACTTGTATTAGTTCCCAACACCCTTCCTAGTATTATTTGTCCTATCCAAACACTACAGTAATAAACTTTCATGTGGGACGTCTTCATCGTTCACGTTGTATAATCCCAAATTTCTCCTCTTCTACCTTTCAAGCCAAGGCTATACATCCGAAAGAGATGCAGCCCGCCGACGACTTGTGGCGACGCTAATTTGGCAAACGCGTCGTTTGCGGACCACCGCCACCACACTATTCGCCGCTGCTTTTTCTGTTTGACTTCACGTAATGTGAAAATTATTTTTTAAAAAAAAAAGACTAAGAGGGAAAATGCACCTTATGTGTGCGCAGTGTTAATTAAAAATTTGATAAATATGGGTAGTTAGGCCTTGAAATCTCTAAGCACATTGCAATAATAATACTAGTAATGGAGAATATTGGTAGTTAGGTTGGGCCTTGAAAATTCTAAGCACACTGCAATAATTGGTAAACATGATTTTTTTTTTTTTTTTATTTTAGGAGTGAAGGAATCTGAATATAAAATCTCTTATCCACAATCACTCTCATTTTATCATTCAATTGAAGCCTCTCTTGATAAACAAGAGAAAAGCGGTCGAGATATTCGCATTGCTCTTTTTTTTTTTTCTTTCCTTTAGAAAAGATGTTCTAGAAAGGAGAAGCAATAAACAAGCAATGGAGTCAAACGTTCTTATGAGTTACAACCAAAAAAAAAAAAAAAAAAAAAAGACGAAAGAGGTTTTTTTTGTGGTGGTGTATGTAATTTTTTTTGAAGTTTTGAACAAGTCCTTAAGTTTATTTTAATCGATGTCTGCCCTGTCCCAATGTGACTGACGTTGTTGACCTTAATAAAAACAACAAGGGTTTGTTTGGTAAACAAGTTTTTGGCCAAGTTTATCCGTTATAAGTTTTTTTAACAACTTTTTTAGCTATAGTAATCTCAAAAAACTTTTCAAAATTTTTAAACTATATACTTCAAAATATCGAAAATTTTATACACTTTAAAAATTTTTCCTGCAACTTCTACCGTAAACTACAGTAAAATTTTAGACAAATACCCAAAAAAACTCATTTGCCAAAAGGGGGGCTGTAAATTAATTGATTAAAGAACTCTATCGCGTGATGTAATTCATAAGATAACGTACAAACTTTGACGTGTAGTTTTTTCTAATTTTTTTTAACAAGATCCGCTTATGAAGGTATTAGGTATCAAATGGTTATTAAAGAATGGACTATTGTCACTCTCAGCTTCTAGATTCCAGCAGTAGTAAATAACAAAAATCTTCAAAATAAACTACTGTTCGTGTGTGTTTGTGCAATGCAAACTTGCAGCGTTATGTCCATGTGTTTTCGGCTATGCATGGACGGCTTGGTGGGGTAGGCAGTCGCACCCCTGAATTCAGAGATTGGGACAATTGAACATGTAGAAGGTGAAAAGTTCTCACATCCCAATCCCCCAGAGTTACGTACATTTGCAAGCAAAAGATCCGCGAATGCAAGTTTTGAATACGAAGCGTTGCGTACATAAATTTTCACCTCGCGTTTTAATTTTCTTCCCATGGAAATTTCTCACCAACAAGAAAAGAGGAGGCATTTAAATGTTTTGCAAGATAATGATGCGTAGACACCAGTCTTTGTTTTTTTTAGTTTCTTGCATACCCCTATGTATGTTTTTCAGCCAAATAAATGGAATGGTACTCCATATTTTTTGATGATGGTGATCTCCTGTTTGAAGCTAAGAGATGACCACCATTGTTCTAGAGATTAAAGACAGAGACAGCTATTGTAGAGATTAAAGATGAAGAAAACTTACGTATGGGTAATCAAAACAAAAAACTATTAAACTTAGTTGGAATGACACTTTGGTCTGTAAACACAATCAAAATTCTCATCAGCCAGTGAAAAGATTTGTCTCATGAATCATCACCATCCAATAAGCAACAAATGTCAAAGCTTATGCGTCATTCTCATTCATGTGTGGAAGTGAATTTCTTACCAATTAGGGGCAGTTAGTTACTAACATTTACTGGGATAGTATTATATAATAAGAAGGAAGAAGGGTAAAACTGCATTGTGGTAATTATGGTGGCTTAGTGGATGGATGGAGTCGCTTAATCAGGTGCTGGCCAGCCAGTCGTGGTATGAAGAGAAGACAACAGAAGAAGCATTTTCTTGTGATGATGCAAGAGCAAAGCAGCTGAGCCGGACATCAGTTTAAGGCTCTGTTTGGTTTGGACTGTTATTCTCTCTCTTTTGACTTTTTTAGTTTTTGGGTTATACATAAGTGAGAACGTCGGCGGGTGGGCTGATTGTGATTGCAGCTCATTACCCCAAGAGGGTCAAGGCGAACCGGAGAAGAGGAAAAAATAAAAATAAAGGCAGAGGGGTTTAAACCTTAATGGCAATAGTTAGTAAGCGAGTCACCTCCAAAACTGGGGACCACGTTGTGGCATAATGAGCGCCAAGCGGCAGGCTGTGTTGCCAACCAATCGATTCCCCAATGCACTTGGAACTTGGAACTTGGAACTTGGACTGCCACTGTTGTGGAAAGTTTGACGGCAATTGTTATGGAAAGATTATAGTGACAATAATTATAGGGTTAATACCACTTTGTCCCCCTAAACTTTGAACGATTATCCACTTCAGTCCCTAAACTTCAAAATGTGATATTTAAGTCCCTAAACTTATAAATACTTCCCACTTAAGGAAAATTGTTAACAAATCTTGAATGCCGTTGGTGGTCGAAATGTCCCATTTTATAAGGATTTAGGGATTTAAGTGTCCCATTTTATAAGTTTAGGGACTTAAGTGGGAGGTATTTATAAGTTTAGGGACTTAAGTATCCCATTTTGAAGTTTAGGGACCGAAATAGGTAATCGTCCAAAGTTTGGGGGGACAAAGTGAAATTAATCCATAATTTATATAGGAGTAGAAAGTTTAATAGATAAGATATGAGAGTATCATGCTGAATCTTGAAGGAATATATTTGGAATAATAAATAATGACACAATTTTTTTTTAACACCAAACTCATTGCTGACACATTATATATAGAGAGATGTAGATACTTTTGTTGGCAAATAAGGACAGCCCTTTTTTTATTTTTCGTGGCTTTGCTATGCTTAGCATTTTTTTTCTTTGCCGTGAGGAAAACCATTCTCGAGTAATCTGTGTAGAATGGAAGGTCCATAGCAGTAAAGCGTGGTTGATTCTGCACGCGAATGGTTAGCTGGTCAAGTTGACTATTCTTTGTAGCGTTCTCTGACCCTCTCAGTTAACCAAAATCCATTTGACTAATAATATCTCGACACCTCAAATTCAATATTGGCATCCGGTATCTGCTGTGACTTTTCATTTCTTTCCGGCCTGGCAAAAGCCAACACACGGTTACGTTCAGGTCTTTGCTCAACAACAATGAACAGCATAAATTCATATGATGCATCCGCATTCTTTCGTCTTGGAAAAAGCTAGTGCAACGAGACTTTCTGACTGCTAGAGGAAAAAGGGCTCTTCGGGCTGGCAATGAACAACACTCTACTAAAAGTCAAACATAATTTTTCCATGACAGATTATGGAGTTATTAGACAACCAAAAAGACTAGTGGAAAAAACTAATGTAACAGGATTTCCATCCATGCCGGTGATTGGCATGCGAGAGATCACCAACCAAAGCTTACCAATTGCGTTGCTTTGCTTTGGACTAGGTTCCTCTGTTAAAAGGTTACTTGGACAAATTAGCGATGAATTCAGAAATGATGAATTGGGAGACCAAAGATATTCTTCGTTGGTAAAGAATTTCCCACAAGAAAATCAACGACATCCCAATAACGTTGGGTGATGAAGACGTCGTCAACTGCCTGCAGCGACATACATTAGAATAACAGATAATCACACAGAGATTCACCTGCCTCATCTTGTCGCTCTTGCAGATGGGAGATAGAAGCAGATGCTTGCAGATGTAATCACCGAAGAAACATGATAAAACCGAAGGAAAAGCACGCAACTTGTTCACTTCAAATGAATACTTCCATTTTCGTAATACACAAGCATGCCTTGTTCAATAGTGAGAACCAGGCCATTATTCGTCTGCAGAAAACGAATTAGCGAAACCAAAGTCTGAATCAAACGACAGAATGAAAAGACAAGAATTGTTTTCCTTGATACATCCGTAATGCACAGCTATAATTTCAACAGCGCAGTTGGAACATTTGACTACTTAACAACAGAACCACTTTTTGTGATTGTGACAAAAGGGCATGAAATCTTGATTCTGTCATCAGAAAATAACCTTCTATCTGTTGAAGCTAGAAGCTAGCTAACTCCTGTCCTCAAGACTATGATACATTGCCCGCAACAAATTTTAAACCAGAGAACGAAAAAAAGAAAAAACCAGTTTTTTTTTTCTGAAGCAGATTACATCACAGCTAATTATGAGAGAAGAAAAACCAATTTTGAAAGAGGGGAAAAATCTAATTTTACAGTGGGACTATAAAGAGCATCAAAATTGGCAGAGACCTATTAGGGATGATATTTAAGATCTCTTCACAACAGCACTAGCAAAATGTGGATGATGACTGAATTCAAAGTAAACCTTAAGCGACGGGTCAAGAGTTCCCAAGTGGCGAACAAGATTTAGGGCGACAACATTATGTTCTGCCACCTGCTCTATCATGCGGAGTTCATTCAGTTTTTCTGGATCATTTGAATAACTGGTCCTCAGTTCCTTTGCAGTTCTTTGAGCATCCTTGAAACAATTGTACGTAGACGATGTCTGCCGAAAAAAGAGACTAATCATGATTCGCAAAACATAATTCTAAAAGGAATTCACCAAAATACAAGTGCCATTAGAATACTCACAGATAATCTAGCATGGTTTATAGTTTCTTTGAATGAGACGTAGGAAACGCCATCTGGAATGCAAGCTTTCTGCAAGAGCTCAAAATGCTGAAGAAATCTCTGAGAAAAATGAAATTTGATGAGAAAAAAGGCTTCATCTGTAAAGGAAATTCCTACGCTGAATGGAGAAAAACATGGGAAAAAAATTAATGGAAAGTAACTACATCAGCAGACAGATGCATTCATATACAGGTCTTTTAACAGGATATACAGGTTCTTTCATAGTCCATTTCAGCATCTAATCTCTTGGTCAAGCATATTCAATCTTTAAAGTCCAATCACTAACAAAAGATTGTAAAATAAACTTGATTAAGAAAAACGCTAAAGATAAGCCTATCAGATTATTCCTCCTCCTCCAGAAAAATTAATTGTTTGATAAATTTAATAAATTCCATGTTCAAACTCAAAATGATGCTCACTGTTGAAATGCATACCTCATGCTCACTGTTGAAAGGACCCACACTTTGGAAGGCATTGTATTCATTCCTCAGAGCTGCAAGCATCTGAAATAGCTTGATGGTTATCAGAAGTTAACAGATAATAAAATGAATCACTCTAAATTAAATGAACACTCCAGTAAACAAGAAGTGGAATAAATGATAGAGCCAAGCATTGACTGATGCAGGAAGAATTTATTCAACTCTTAAATAACCAAAGTTGATGGATTATGAAGCTCATACCATCACAAGACCTTCAGCAAGACATATCTGGCACTGAAGCAGTGAAACAGCAGGTGGAATCTGGTGGTCCTTGGCCCCATCCTTCACGGAATCTCTTTTCTTCTTTCCTTTCCGCCTACCTGACCAGTAATGAATAGTGTTATAATATTCTTAAAAAATTCATCATCCATTATCAAATGTAAATCACTCAAAAACCGCATAGGCAGAAGATGTGCAGAAACAATTGATAACCCAATACAAGGGTGGGGGCTGGGGGAAAGAAAGAATGCAAGTTGATTGACAAGATTGACAACTACAACCTTTTCCTATATGGTAATTGATTCCCTCAGAAAACATGACATTGAATGATCAGTATGTCAAAATTATTTCCATTCTATGTTTTTTCACTGCAGATCAATTATGCAGCAATGAACACGTTAGAATTGAAAAGTTTATTATGCACCTGGAAATGCATCTTTGAAGCCAGATAATTCATAGCAAGGCCAGAGGAAAAAGTTAAACAAAGTAGACTAGTATGTTACTGATAGAACTCCTCTAGTAGTAAATCTTACACTTCAGAATTTTAAACTCAGCAAATGGTTTACCAGACGTGCATTAGCTAAGACTAATCTAAATCGGCCCAATTTAGGTGTTTTGGTCACAAATTACTAAAGAGAAGTCTCACAGTATGACTTTTGTGTTCCTAAGAGGGAAGAATCATCCATGTCAGTAGCAGCAAGCACTGATGCATATTGAACTAGCAAATTTCATGTTAGCTTCTTATGCTCTTAAATAGTAAACAAAGAGGTAAAACCAGCATACTCACTATTTTCATTGCTTCTCATCATTTTGATGTGTGTCCTTTCTGCAAGCTTGATCAGAATAACATATATGTACCAGTATACCATGCAGTAGTCACATGGTGAATACAACTCCAATTCGAAGCCCAAGGTAAGGAAGCGAGTAGCTATCCAGTAGGTTTGCTCCTCCACCCAAATGAGGATGTAACTGCAAATATTCATGCCCACATCCTAGAATAAAGACAAATAACTAATAGATTAAACAAAAACCATTCACTTTGTACAGTGTAACAAGAATTTTTACATTTCACTGTTTACACTACTAAAATTTTATGGCTTCAAAATGATTCATTCAACAACAGTTTCTAGGGAGAGGCTAGGAAAGAATGATTGGCCACTAGTTTGTACAAAATTTAACAGGAAAAGTGTATTATTAATAATCCAGTCTGAGATCTATGCTAGTTGAGAAAGCTCACAATGCCAGTGAAAAAAGGAATTTTTTTTTCCTACAATAGAACTTGACCCACAATTTATTTTGTAACTCCAAGCTGCATAGATGCTGCTCTAATAAGGAAAAAAGATGGAATTCCGTCTTCATGTATTTCTTTCTCAAGGGATATGTCGAATTTAAGTTTGAAATCCTTTGATTCATTAACTATCAATTTGAAGATTTAGCATCGTTAACAAAGTATTAACAATCACATGAGGCAAAACGCAGTTTGGCTTTAAAACACAATGACGAGGCATGAAGGTTTTACCTCATTAGAAGTGTTTGATATGTCCCCATACTCCTTTCTGAAAGCCAGTTCTAGCTATTAAACCAAATAAAGAAAACAAATGCATCAATTAAATGTCACAATGCTATGTAACATAAACTGGCTTGGTCTATAAAGTAAATATTCAGTCCACCTATACACAAGTTCAAGTTAAGCATTGCACCCAAAGTGGGATCAAGTGGACTTAATAACAGTGTTTTATTTTAGTAAAAATGAGATTATAAGAGAATAGACTCATTTAGGGAATGGCACCTGTGCATGGACAATTCGCCACTCTTGTAATATTTTGCCGAGCTTACGTCTTTGCCATGCGGAGTTGGTACACAGAATTCTAAGCAAGTTGGTTAGCAACTGCATTACATAACAAATAACTTTTGTAACAAGTAATCAAACCAAAACCCAAAGCAAAAAAAAAGACCAGATAATCATTAACCATCACACGATATTAAAGTTCTTCATCACACTTTTAGTATGAAACTGTATATAAAGGAATAACATTAAAAAAAGAAAGACTAATTGGACAGGGACAAAGAGTTTTCAGAACTAGACCTGCCCAAGTTGTATAATGGTTTCATTCTTTTGTAAGTCATGGTTCTTCACCGTATCAGGTAATAAAGAAGCTTTACAAATCATGGCAAACACAGGATCACGTCCATAGAGTTTTCCTTCTTGAACAAGCAAAAGCTGCTCAGTAGAATTTAGCATTGCATCAGATTTTATCGCATTTAAAGAAATTAATTCAATATTATAAGACAATAAAGAGAAAACAGACTGCAGGAACCAATATGATCTGTAAACCATCACGTCCTCCCAACCCCACTTCTCCAGCCAAAAATAAGTAACAAAAAGAAAATGGAGGGTTAAAGAAATGACAATCTACAACTTGAAGGAAACCTTAGCTTGCTGAAGCTCGTTGCTCAACCAAAAATCTTTTCCAGTTTAAGCATTGTGTGTATCCAAGTACTTGAACATGAGCAAATTTGCATAAAAATCAAAACTCAAAACTGATATGTACACTTGCCAGCATTATAACATTTAAGTACTCATGCAAAGATGCCAGTACAATAATGTATCAGGAGGCAACTCTGTAAATAACCTGAGAAGGCAGTTTATAGCAGTCACAGATTGAAATCTACTATTAGCAACAGAAACTTGAGTCAGAGAAAAAAGTTAGGTTGACAAAAGGATGAAGCATAACATATCACATCCACTAGCACAATTAATGCTAATATAAGTAAAAAAAAAAATACCACGGGAAGCCAACCTGGAGATAAGCTCTAGCAACCAAATCAGGATGAAGCTTTTGAAACGCAACAACAAAGCGCAAAACCACTTCAAGCACAGGGTCCAAGGTGTAGGAACAAATAACTTCAAGATCATGTAGAAGCTTCTTAAAATAATCAACAGCCTAGTAGAAAAGCCATAAAAAATTCAATTTAAATGAGCAAAACTATCATCAAGCATCACAAGATAAAACACAAACCTCAAATCCTAAGATTTGAAACTCACCTTTCTCCAGCTTAGTAGTTTAATGGCACGAGGAGGAGTAGGTGCTGATAATCTACTGTTCAAGGAAAAATCAAACCCAATAGGTTGACAACCAGAAGCAGTTGTTTCGTCGTCAGTTGCATCTTTGACAGTTCTGCATATACTCTTACACTTCAGGAATTCTTCTAGTTTAAGCATAGAATCTAGCTCTGACAAGCAGGAAGTGATATGTTTCCTTGCCAACTCCAAACCTTTGCCTTGTGGCCGCCTCATACATGTCAGGACATGATAGAAGTGCTGGATACAAAGAAAATACAATTTATACTCGGAAATGAATACCAGGGCAACATTATAAAACAATCTATGACAGAGCACCCACAAACCAACCCACTGACTCCTAAAAACACAGAGATCAAGAAATCTGACCCCTTATTTCTCATGCTTCCATCGGCAAAATTGACCCTTCAGAACCATATGGGTGTAAGTAGTAAAATTATGCTCCTCACATGAAGTTCCTTACTGAAGTACAAGTCTCTCTTATATGACTTAAATGTGCAACTCAATGTACGAATGTTAGATGCACTGATGATCTAATTTCCTCTTTAAATCAAACAATAAAGAGTAATACGAAAAAAAAATTCTAACTAGTTCAGAAAAAATCCAAGCCAACTATAATTTCAGTGGGAGATGTCTACTGGCTGTGGCAATAACATCCATGTGTTGATCTATCTTTTACTTCTAGAAGTGAAAGGGTTACTCCTCAACAGCCCTAAAGTCGTTTTGATGGACATACTTAGTCTGTCTTAGCAAAATATACGTCACAAAAAAGATCTCCAGTCTTGTCAACTTTCTAGATGATAAACCATACTCTTACATGACAAACACAAGTGATCAGAACCAGGAAACAACCCGGGTGATCTCATTTTGTCTCCCATTGCCTAATATGCACAGCATCTTCTCTGTGATTACAAGGATATAAAATGGAAACGTCAACAAACCCTAATCACCTCAGCAAGTTCAAGTTTGCTACCAGCATAATCAAATCAAGAACAAAAATCATATGAATAGGAAACACAGGAAGAGACCTTACGAAAACGTAAGCGGCACAATACAGCTTTGCACAATCCTCCTTCAAGATCAGCATTAGTCTGTAATGGTTCTATATCTGCAAAGCAGTACCCAATCAAAGTGTTACTGAATATGAAATTCCTCATCTTCAGGCAATGTGGAATGGAAATAGGCGCATACACCACATAGTGGAAGAAAAAGAAGCAGAGAGGCAAATAAACATTAGACATAAAATAGATTTCCAATAGCAAAGATCAAATTAATCACCCATCCCATGATAACTTTTTTCGGCTCCATAACACAGTATCTACCTTGGGATGGAAGGTTCTCAATTACAGGTGATTCACACCAAAAAGTACCAATAACCAGATAAAAAAATGCATTTACTAGCTCATTAAGATCAGGAAGAAAAAATGGGTTTCATTTTCGAATTTCAGATGGACAACAAACTGCAGATCTCCTCCAAAACCACTCAAGGATATTCCCTTTCTTGAATTCATATTCAAATCTGAAGTCATCAGTGTGGAACTCTCAATAAATTTCAACAAAAGACTTGTGGAATCTTGGTACTTTCATGATCATTCGTGTTCAATCCCCCCACCCCCGAACTTCACACACACACGCGTGCGCATGTAAATACACATCAATCTGAATACAACCAATCTGAAGCACCAGGATTTTAAAAGGTCCATTGTCCAGAATCAGTATTCAGAAGTGTTAAGTAATAATAATTAAATACATGTCTTCTCTTCCATCACCCAGCATTTAACCAGTCCTTAGGGCAATCGACTTTTGAAAAGACCTGAATTATCAAAAGAATAATCTGCAGCTGCACTCGTCAGAGATGCCCAGCCAAAACCAAATCTGAGTAATGCAACTTCAATATAAGGCCACAGCAGATCAAGTGAATAGCATAATGTCAAAGCTATTTGTGATTACATTCAGTCAAAGCCACAGTAGAGAATGGCACTTGAAACACAGCTATTTAACAAGCTGAATTAAGGAGGAAATAAATACTTTTTCCAACGAATTATACCAATAAATACCAGAGAGCAGAAACCACAAAGTCCTTTTGAAAACCTAATCAAGGCTTACATAAGAAACAGAAATAATGAAACCCACTAATTCTAGTTATGTACCTTCTAGAACTCTTCTTTTCGTGGATGGAGCTTTAGAAGCCCGCAGTTGGCGAGAAATTGTCTCGTCTACAGCATGTAGAATGGACAAACATTTTTCATCTCCTTCACCCTTCAAAGGAAGACCATATGTCATAGTAAAAAGATCTTCTTCCTGTCAATAAGGGGGAATAAAAAAAGGGACAGAGATCATAATTCTGATTAAGCATATCTATCAACAACATTTGCATATGTCAAAATAGATTTGGAGGTTGCAGGCTCTAAAACTTTTTAAAGTACAAAATGCACCAATTATAAGAACTGCTGAGTATGCTTACTCTCCACCTAAGATGCAATTTCACCAAGAAATTACTCTCTCCAAGGTCAAACAATAATGCAAATCTAAAAGAAATTTTGAGTCATACACATCTGATGCCTCAAACAGTAGTTTTGAGGTATTTAATAGTTACAGAGATATCAATTCAGTACTCTAGTGGATTTGAAAAGCAGTTGTAACTCTGTATAGATAGGTGACTCAAATTGTATATATCAGCTTGCACCCTCAATACACCACTCTGAAGATTTCAATTAGAAAAGGAATAGGTTTAGGAAATTTCTTATCTAAGAACATCAATCAAGTTGGGAAATGTCTAAAGCATCTCACTTAAAGTTGGATTCCTAATCAATAGACATACGGCATATGAGAAACAGAAAGGACACCAGAGCAAAAGTACATATTTGAAAGTTCATTTCCAGGAAGCAGACCAAGTCTTTCCTCCTTTTTATCACATCAGGGATATTTTTTAGTTTCAATTTTCTGAAAGGTAATCCTTGACAAATAATTCTACTCTCGCATGTTTTTTCAATATGATATTTTGTCTTTGCCCTGGTTTGATAGGAAACAGAAATTTGGAAGGATGAATTCCCCACTAAAATCAACAATTGCAATGTTTTTGAGAAATATGCAAAGCAAGGTAGAAGAAGAAAGCCATAATTTACAAAAGTACAATCTGCTAGGTTAGCTGCTTATTATTCTTAGAAAATGAAATAAAAAATGATAAGGTTGAGGCTAAGAATCCATCTTAGTAAAATGAAATCAAGAATTTTATTTTCTGAAATATACCCTTGAGTCATCACAGTCTTTTCCAGACACCCAAGCATATTGCGAATGAGGCACTTGTCAGCATATGAAAGTAAACAGTCAATGTAAAAAATCTATGCAGACGAAAGGATAAAAACACACTTAGAAAGATTGGTACGAGTGATTCTAGTTTCTCCAAGATTAAATAGAAACAGATAGGGTGAACGTGATAAAATGGCAATTTTTATATCAATTTCTTAATTTGCACGAAGGAGTGAAAGAGTTGTTGGAGTACTTTACTTCATTTGTCCGAGCATCTGAAACTGCTGAAACGACAGCATTGCAAGTCACTCGTACGACCATGCAATAAGAATGTAGTAAAGCATGTGAAGATATTCTATCAGGTCTCAAAAGGTAGATACAAGAGAAAACAGTTTGTGCAAGTGAATGACCCTTATGCCATGTCGCCTGCATTGGAAGATGATAGATTTATCAGAAAAGACATCATTTCTTCCTAAGTGAACAATGGGAAAAAAATATATACTAATACTAACCTCACAGGCAAGAAGATGATCCATGATGTCAATAGTACATTGAATATCAATTGTGCTGTTAAAACTCAAAGGAACAGGAGCAGCACCTTTCTCAATGGCTTCATCGACAGAACAATAAGTAGAAACGATGCCTGAATCCATCTTTGGGTCCATAATCTGATAAATATAGATTCAATATATTAGTAAAACTTCACATAAATTCAGTAAATCAGTAAAACTTCTACATTAGTAAGAGAAACCATAAAACTCATTCACCGTGCTTATATCCATGCCAAAAAAGATAAGGTAAACTAAAAGCAACTAGAGGAAAACTTCTAGCTTGGATCAATTGAACATAAGCACAATGCAGATAGTCAGTGCCTTGCAATCACACTTAAGCAGTTCAGCACAGCCCCTAAAGGACATCCACGTAAATTTTTTATCAAGTTTATACAAAACAGAATATTAAAATTGTCTTAACAAGATTATTGAAATGTAAAATACGTCTACCTAGCTAATAAAGCTCTTCTGATGCCAAAAGGAAGTAAAAATAGTCCCCATGGGTAACGCAACCGTGAATTGAACCAACACTAAAGGCATATTGACACAAAGAATGATAGGCACGCCCTACTTAAGCATATGCACCGTATATTTTCTGGAAAACATGACCCATCAACACAAATTACCCTCGCACCCTTTTGCATATCAAGATAAAACAGCATAAAGTTTGCTGATATGAAACCATAAATTGAAAATGAAGCTTTGTGACAAAGACAGTGGAGCATTACCTCCAAGGCTGACATGGCTGCAAAAAGATTAAAATTTTCTCCATGTATTAGCTCCCCATCATGAAGATCTGAGAAGCATGACAACATTATGACCAAGTAAGAATGATTGCCTACCGTCAGCCTAGCAATCTATTCTTTTCTGTCATTTTCAAATGTGTAATACAGCCTAGAGTGAGGTTGTGAAGTACAAAATGTAGCATGATAAACAAACAAAAAGAGAACCACGCAGTTAAATGTAAAATATGTAATCAAATCTACCCTGCTCTTCCCTCAACTAAGTCGATAATAGCAGTATAATATTCTAGTAGAAATGAAAGACTAACAAACAATTACCACCATGCTAATCGAGTAAACGACCCCTGAAACTTGTTCCAGCAAAAGAGGGAAGAAACGCCATAAAGCCTGTAACTTTCCAGACAGCAGTACATTACAATGCATAAAAATTTCATCTTTATTGTAAAATATTGCCAGTCCTATCTCATCATACATTCAAGAAAGAGGCAGCAAGTATAAAGCAAAAATCAGACAAGGAAAGGGTTAGCTATTGCAAAAGAACAAACAAGTTTATCCATCAAGCAAAGCTTCTCAAGTCAGTGTTTTTCACTCATGTTATAAACTCTTAGCTTTAATTCACAAGAAAAAGAACAGCGAAATTATAAAGAAAAATACACTACAATTAACCTATTGAAACTTGTAAAATTGTTAACTTTCCGGCGTCAATAATGCTTCACAGACATTTTTAAAAAATGGAAAAAAAAATTAAAAGAAAGCTAAATTAGTCATCTATTCAGAGTGTGGGGGGAGTAGGACCTTGGGAGGCGAGTTGGAGAAGAGGAGAAACATCAGCCCAAACAGTCTGATCACCAGACGGAAACGAAGGGTTTGACGGTACTTGGGCGTCAGTATTATCAGCAAATTTCTCGATTCCGTCAGTCATCTCTGCCGCCATTTCTTTCAGTTCCGAAGTGTTCTTTCTTGAACTTTCCCGTTTCTACTCCTCACACGCCAATGCGTATTTTGGGGTGGGCAGCTGATTCCGATTCCAATACAAGTTATTAGATTCTGCTGTATGATCGTACCATTCACGCTGCGTGGGAAGAAGACTGAAATAAGCAGACGACCACGACCACTGCCACGACGAAACCGTCGCAAACAGGCGGAGGTATATGGGTTTTGGGTGTGGGCGGTTGCCGCTTGGGTTCAGAAAGGGAGCGGGTCGAATCTGAAATGTGATCCTTTTCCTTCTTTTTCTTGCAGGACTCTACAACCAAAATATAAAAAATAAAATGATTAATTTTTCCTACCCTGTTAATTTTGAATGAATGACAATTATGAAAAATTTGAACTTAAAATATAATTTTTACACATTTGTCATGAATATAGCAGTAATAGTTGTCAGCATATATTAAAAGGGGAAATTAAGATATTTCAGTAGTTTGGTGGGTGTGGGGGTGTATGTAGGGGTGTATTCAAGTCACATTAAGTATAGCATTGAACTCAATAGTATGTTTGGATTACACATTATTTCCATCTTATTTACATATATTAACTTGCTTGCATCATTAACATATTTTTTAATTTTTTTTTATCTCACATACATCACATCAAAAAAAGACTACAATATTTTTTTCACAAAATTATCTCAAATTATTTTCCAAAGATACTTGAACTCGAACTCGAACTCAAGTACGAACGAGTATTCGAAAAGAATCTCAACTCAACAAAATAGTGGCTCAACTCGAGTTTAACTCGAAATCCCATCCAAGCCTAAAAGAGTCAGAGTAATGGGTGTTGAGCTCGACCTCGAAAGCTCGAACTCTCAAACTTGAATTTCATATTTTAAATTTTCATTGTTTTAAAGATCTTGAATTTATGAACTTGCCTTTTTGTCATCACAAATTTATTAAGTAAACAAGTTTTACGTAAATTTGCTAAAATATAAACCCAAATTAGTAATTTCATAATTGATAAAAATATAACTTGTTATATATGCATGCTACTTTCATTGAACACTTGCATAATATATTTAATGCTCAGATTCGACTCACCAGCTTAATTGAGCAGTTCAAGCTCGAGCTTGAATTCAGTCAAATCGAATTCAAACCAAGCTTTTAATCAAATTGCTCGCGAGCTACTTGTGAGCCGCTTAACTCTCCATCACCCTAGGCATGTGTACTCAAACACATAATATATATATATATATATATATATATATGTATGTATGTGTAATTAAGTTAGGAAAGTACAAGTTGACACCTGTACATTAAACCAAAATTAATTTAGTTGATACTAGGAGTTTGTCAGCACGTAGAGAAACACTTCTACAAGTGCAGTTACATGCATCAAATTATAGGTAATCATAAGATTTGAATATTTCCTAAATTTAAAATGAAACACGTAATGTCAATGTATGAAAAAAAAGAGTATTGATTTGTTTCTTGTTTTCATGCTCGTTGCTCAGTGCTCAGTATTTAGCATTACTTATATATGTAGTGTGACATAGTAGAAAAATAAAATAATTATAATTATAGGGTAATTATAACTAATTTGTTTGATCAGCCTGCTAGAAGTTTTTCTATTCGATCAAAACTTATAGAAAACCAAGATTAAAATCACATTTGAACCCCCTTAAATCAAAGTTTAGATAAAATTTAATGCCTCATTTTGAGGAGCACTAATTGCAACTCAGAAACATTTTGGACATAAAATTTACTTCTTCTGCGAGGTTGGAGTTCAGACAGATTTCCATTACTTTCGAAAGTTACCATTCTATGTTGTCAAAAATTGGCAATTGAAGCAATAATTGTAGTTTGCCTTCGAAAAAATACCAAAGAGAAACCTAGAAAAAGTTTTCAAAAAGAATAACCAAGACAGTGATCAAGTAGGCAGCCTCAGATTCAGTCTTCTTAACCACACGGAGTGCAGCACCATATGAATTACATCAAAGGGCCGAGCCGGCCTATTCAGCCTAAAGTGCCTTTGCAGCCTCCTCACTCTTTTTTGCAATCTTACATACCTAGTCTCGGAAATTCCTAGCAAAATTTCCTTCATATCTGGGATCTTATCAACTGGAATGCTGACAGAAAACTCATTCCAGTTTAGAACATCACTGAATGGTAAAAAATAATGGTCAGAAATTATAACTGGAACACATCCTGCGTATATGGCTTCAACCACCCTAGCACTGGCCACTTCATATCCACTTGGGCACAGGCAAAACTTGCTTTGAGCCATTAGCTGAGTGTAATTTTGACCCTCTGGGAGGTATTGATGGACTCTTATGTCGTTATCCTTGTCTTTCCAGTGCTCAAACAACATCTCCCTTATGCAGCCGTGGACTCCTCCAGCAAAGAAGGCAAGGATGGGGCGCATTTTTGGGACTAGGCCTTTGTCTGGGATGGCTAGAGTTTCAGCTGGTCCATATACCTCTGGCAGTGATACATCTCTCCCAGGATGGAACCCTTCGGAGGTATTGGCATTGCAAAGAACTCTGATGAAGTTCTTGAAGAGTCGAGGGTTGGCATCTGAAATATCTGGTGCCTGATTGAGTAACAGTTTTAGTTTTTAGAGCATTGAAAAAAAACACACAATACAAGAAGTCAAAATTTCAAGAAGAGTATTTCTGAAATATAGTCGAAAATACCATGCTACCGTATTAGCCTTTTGGATTTCAAGGTTGTTACTCTGTCAAAGGGTGTGAGCATAAGATGAGCTTAATTAGTGAAGCAGATCCTCGCAATTTACTTGTCCGTACATAGGAGAATGTGTGCAACTTTTCAGTTATGACTTGTGAGTTGTGGCGTTCACCACAATGACAAAATAAGTGATTACTAGGTTCAGTTGGATGGTTTTTGAGATGGCTTTAAAGGAATATCCAGATTAAGCTGCTCGCTATTTCGACCCCCCAAAAAAAAGAAACCGTAAGCGAATCCCAAATTAAACTTTAAAGAGGAGAGACCAAGGATAGCTACATGATTAACATCTTTATGAAGCAGAAATCCTCATAGTTAATTTTTGGTCAAGATAAGAAAAAGAAACCAAAGAAAGGAGGATAAAGATTTGTACCCAGTCATGACATGAAACCATGAAATGATCGGCTCCATTGCTTCTATTCCAATATGGATACTTGTTTGCTATGACACCTATATAGTCTTCAACCAACCTTTGCAGCTGTTCCCGAGAATAGTTAGTGACGGGCATGTAAACATAATTAACAATGTTAGCTACGCTAATGGGGATAAAGAATGCATGCACTTCATCAGGATGGGAAGCCGTCAAAGGGTTCATTCCAATCTCCATTTCCGCTATGAATTGACCTTCTATTGCATAAATATCTTTCAAGGGCCCCTTGTGTACCAAGGGATGCTCTCCTTCTCTGTAAGTCCACACCTTAAATCTCTTGAGCATTTCTATGTGGCTCCTGCAGGTTAAAAGGCCATTTTTTTTTTTTTTTTTACATTTTACGTGAGAAAATGTATGATCCATTAATTAAGTACAGGTATGCTTATCAGCATGGACCAGCATGAATTGATGCCATTTGAATAACTGGCAAGAGCATGCCGAAACTTAACTGGTGGAAAGCGTATGGACTTCGGTAAACGGATCCTCTCGGAAGGAAGTTCTCATTCCTGTAGGACGAGTAATTTCTCCGACGAATTGCTTGGTGGATGGTCGCCCGTGACCTGGCTAATTCTCCTTCGATATTTGCCAAACTCTTTTTCTGTAATTAGCAGGAGGACAGAAAATCACTAAGCAAAATGATTAACAACGACAACTGCTTAGTACATTGACAATCAGATAGTAGAGGTCATGCGATATTAACTAATGTTTTTATATCGATAGAATGAAAGGAGCACTAACTATTCGCACTTTGACTTTGGCTGCAACATGATCTTCAGAATTGGCGTCGAACACAGAGCTCCAGAAAGACCCTTGTCGTGTTTTGTGGCCAAAACTTGCAGGGCTGATTGTATAAGAGGAAGCCAAGAAATTTATGTTATGATTATGGTTCCAGGGAGAGAAGAGAAGGATGATCAGAAGAATAAGAAGAGTCGAAAACAGCAAGAATGTAGAGCAGCAATAAACTGGCATTTTTCTTTCCCTCGAGGGAATTTCAATTTCTTCGAGAGGCTGGATATACGGAGAGATGGATGCAACCGCAAGCAGTGTGCTAATAACCTGAAAATGACAGATATAGAGTTTGCATAGACCAAGAAAAGAAGGCAGAACTCAACTAGTGAGCTTAATCCTCATGCAACTCTAGTGCCTCAAGAAATATATTATTGATTCTTGTCACCTTTTTTATTCGTTTTGATGCAGTAATTAAGTTTTCGCTCCGGTAAAATTTAGAACTGCTGAATGAATGAAGGATGTCACTAGTTGAATTAATTAATTTAGAACTGTTTGTACTTCTTGTTTTGAATCTTGCAGTGAATTCATTCCTCTTTCTTTTCCTTTTTTTTTTTTAAAAAAAAAAAACCCCCAAATTCTCTTCTTCTTTTTCAAGTAGATATGGTGAGGACGTTGTGGCCAAAAGCAGAACCATAAACATCAAAACTGTAGCATGACATGTGATTGGTCAAATGGTGCAAGTCGTAGCTTAGCTATGATTTTCACAGTTGCGGAAATATGCAGCATGTGGGTTGCGTGCCTTTCATTTCTAGCCATGCGCAGAAGCAGGAGAAATTGGAGGCGTATCCATGCAATAAAAACCATGCATGTTAAGACCATTCTTGAAAGTCGACAAAGATCGTCCTAGAAAATTAATCAGTATTGACTTTTCATCCCCAATCTACACGCACTTTGCCCCCCCGCCCTAGCTTTTGGTTCTTGAATAGAGTTTCGCCACGAAGCCACTGCCAATACGGCAGAGGGGATCCAATCTAACAAAAGGGCTTAAAGACTTTGATGACGCAACGTAAAGTAGCAGGGCTTTTCTTGGGAAAAGATAGTTGTTATACTAATAAGGTAAGGTTGGTATGATATCTTAAAAGAAAAATAGACAGAAATCGCACAAACTTGCGCTCCTATTGGGTCATATCGTCAAACAAAGATTAAACAGCGCCTTAGTCATTTGAAACTTGAAACCATCAGCATCACCCCTCATTTTTTTTTTCCTTTCACTTAGGGTATTTCAGCCTTTCGACCAGGCGAACCTTCTAAAAATATATGGAGTTTTAACTTGAAAATACACAGCGAGATAACATACGAGAAGGATCACGAGACCTACTGATAATTACCATGTTACGAAACCAGTCGAATTATCTGCTGTCAGCATCACCTCTCACATGCTGCCTACATTTGTCGCGGAAAACTTGCTTTTTTATCGATCGAGTTTTCCGGCACAAAATTCTTTCGCTTGTCCCATGTTTCAGGCGAATCAGGATCACAAAAGTTTGAGCTCACATTCATTTTTTTTTTTTTTTTTGAAGTCAATCGACTTGTTAAACAACTAGTAATTAATTCTGAGCTTTCTTCTAGGTTACATAAAGCAAAATGCTTTTTGTCGTTACTTGACTCAAAAGAAAAAAAGAAGGGGAAAAAATAAAACCACGTAATGAAACAAATATAACCTGCATAGTGATATTCAGCCCATCAGCAGTTCTCTTTCTTTCTTTTTATTCTTTTTAAATGAAAGATTTTGAATTCAGGTCTCTCGTAATTACAATCCCTCCAGCCACGCATCAGTAGTACTTATTATTATTATTCAACGAGGATTTTTTTCTCTTGAGCAATTGACCTTGATCCATTAAAATGCTTCACCTTTTTTTTTTTTTTTTTGCCCATTAAAACCTTCACTTTTTTATTTTTATTTATTTTTTGATAAATGGAAGGTCTTCAATAAACTACAGCCCTAACAAGATTGGGCTGTGATAAAAAATAAGAATAATTAATAATAATATGAAGGATGACTTTTAGGTTGGAATAAACGGGATTATTGCTTATGTTAATTACCGCCATACTTTGAATCCAAGGTTCATCGAGTTCGTCCCCTGGACTTATTTAATGAGACCATTAATTACCACATGGCCAGAGAAAAGAAAACCCGTGATTTCTCAGGTTGTCTCAGCGCCAAGTAACTAAAAACCCATCACCCCATTATCATAAATCAATCTTGAATTGCCTCCCTTAGTTGATTTTTGATTAAACCATAGAGGCAGAGACGTAGTAGTATTATAGTAGTATATAATTAATGTGGTCATGAGGGCACCGACATATTTTGGTTCAGGGTAACAAAAATGGGATTACGTGTCTACATCTAGGAAAAAATATCAGAACATGCTCTTGTTGTTTGCTAGATTTCAACGATCAGTTCAGTTTTGAGGACTCTTGCAGCGCGCCTGTCAATGCTTCATTGTTGATGAAACACCTAGCTAGTACGAGTTAAGTACTGCCCTAGATGATCTAAAGCTGGTAAAGAAAAATTTTTTTATGCTAATAGCTAGGGTTACCTGGTGTCTTTTGTCTTGTCTTAAAAGTCTTAACGATAAAAATTTGGATAATGATCGTCTGGAAAGCGAAGACCTTGCAAAAAAAAAGTATATATATATGCTGATAGTGTATGCACTATCATTGTTTGATTCATGATATGTGTGTAAAAGTTAAATTTCAAATTCAAATTTTGCATAGTTATCGTTCATTCAATGTTAACAGTATATGCCGTTAATATAAGAAAAATTAATCCAATATATATATATATATATATATTTCAGATACTGGACAAAGAATTGGGCTCAGATTTACATTACCAGGCAATGGGGGTTGCGTAATCAAGCAGCCCACCACTGATATGGATGTGAGCAGCTGGGCCAGTTTAGGTTTAAAGTAGAGATCACATTTCTGCACAGCGGTGGCCGAGACGCTGTGTGCTGCGATTGATAAATCTAAACGAGCATGGGCCGCATCGCGCCCATTACATAAAATGAAAGATGACGACGCAGGCGTGGTAACATTAATATATCCCATCCTATGTAATAAATACTAAGCATTTTTCGTTGCCATCACATTGTTTAGTGGCCTTAAACATAGGTGCAAGTAACATCACATACATGAACACTGATATCAGATGTAACATTATCCTCACAATTGCAATTATGACTGTTGACTGATATGTAAAAATAAAAAAAATATATCAATGAAGAATGGTTTCTTCTCTATCTACGAACGAGGGTGGGCGAAACTGAAAATCAACCCTCATAGCTGTAAAACAATCTCAAGTACTAACTGAGGTGGCAGTATATCACTTCTCACACTCAACTCTGCCGCGGTACTCAAGAAAGATTTTCGCAGCACCATAATGTGCCAATGCACCCAGGACCACGAAAACATGGAACAGTTGATGACTCTGACCTGTTAGATCAAAGAAACCAGGCTTCCATCTCTCCGGGATCCGGCTAATATAAAACACTGTCCCTGTTATGTAGAATAGTGCCATGGCTGCCTCGTAACAAAGTATTACATTGCGATGAGGATCATTCCAATTAACTACCACGGAATGGATTGCAGGGATGAGGCCAAAGAATCCCATGGACATGAAGAGAATAGCTCGAAAAGCGCGATATTTTCCTGTCGAAAATGCTGGAGTGAGCAGCGTTATGATGGTGCAGATGCCCATCATTGTGATTCCAATGAGATAAACCAATTGCCAATGGGGAGAACACTGGAAGACGTAGTAAATTGGGGGGAAAAAGGAGGTAATTATCATCACTGTTATCCCAGCATAGTCCATTTGCAGGAGGAGGAGGTTTAGGCGCCGGGAGTGGCAAGAAAACAGGTGGCAAATGCTGCTTGACAGGAGACAGAACATTGAACCTCCCAAGAAAATAAAGAATGGCCAACTTGTTGAGGCCATCTCCGGGGAAGTCATCTCCATTTGTAATTGTGGTTCCCGCTTCAGGTCAATGAGTTTGGTCGGCCCCTGCAACGAAAGAAACATTTTACTGTTAGCATTCCTTCCATTCACATCAAACTTAGATTATGTGATTTGGTGGTCAAGAACCGGGGACTCACCACAGAAAAATCCTCGGAGTTGTGAGAGACATTGGTAGATGCACTAGTGGGAAAATGCCTGCAACATTCGGTACATCATTTAATTTAAGTCAGGACTTAGTTTCAAGGGATCGCAGCAACTGTAGTAACCACTAACTGGAGTAATCAATTTTACTTTGGTCGCAGTTAAAAAAATAAAATAAATAGAAAACTCATTATTATATCCCAAGGTAATAAATTGAGCATGTCTCGCATGGTTATGTTTCTTAACGCGTGGCGTGGTCCATCCCACATCTCCCGCCCCTGCCTAATCCTGATGTCCACAGGCAAGCCAGAAAAGAGATGGATAGCAATAAATACTGGTCCAATATAAATTCGACATTGAGGGCAGCCCCAGAATCATCATCATATTCCCCCGAAGATGCTCAGCATAATCAGCGGCTACAGAAGCCTCTGTCTATTTTATTATGATGAACGCATTTTCGATTGACGCATCGCACGTGACGCGACTGTGTGTATATAACTACAATTCTTGAGCTGTCAATTTGTTTAAAGAATGACCCAACTCAAAGCCAGATGAATTATTTTAGTTCAGTGTTTAGTAAACCTGCACAGCGAATGATAGGCGACAGCTGCCAGTTGGTAGATGCCAGTTTACGACATCATATTCTCCCACATGCTGGGATTCACTGCCGTGCCAAAAGTTGGAACAGAAAGCATCTCGAAAATAGAAAATTCGTACGGGAAATTTGGTGATTATCAGTTTCAAGTGACCATATAGAGGACTGAATGAATTTGCAGATGAAAAGGGACGAATTATTAGCTTTCCAGAACAGCATCCAAATCGGCCTTGGAACATAAAGAAAACCAGAGCAAGCAAACTCAGTTGTGGAAAACTTACCTAGTAAACATTGTAATGAAATCTGCCACTCGAGAAAAATGCACTGAATTTGCTATTGTCAATCCCAAAAACAACACAAATCCCAGCAAATGCCTGAAGAGACATGAATTGGAATGCAATCACGAAATAGTAGTATCAAGATGGACATAATCAAGCGACTCTTTAAAGGCTTTAAGCAAAACAGAAGGATACTACTGAAATCAAGAAAAGATGAGCAATGGTCCTGATAGAGATAGTAAAAACTTACGTCCAAACGTTAAGGGTCTCATTATGCCAACGGAATAAGCTAAAGAAAGCTTCTTTGAGAGGCCAATCAGCTCTATAGTAATTAACTATGAACTCGTTGTCTTTCATGTACTCTGGCAATTGATGAAATGACAAAAGACCGCATCTCTGTCGACGTTTCTCTATGCCTGTGCAACCCTTCAATTTCTTGTTGCTGGTGCAGCTGAATTTTTCCTCATCATCATCGATTTTGCTTGTGATCGCTGGGCTCACCTCCACAGTGACCAAGTTGCTGTTGGCCTGCTGCTGCTTCTGCAGCTGCAGCTCCTTCTTCTGATTCGCTATTTCCATCACTACCTTGGATTTTCTCCTTGCAACTTTCTTATGCATAATTCGACTCTCTCCCCCCTCCAGGTAATTTTTACGTTCTTGTCTTTCCCTGGGGTTTGTTTGTCAGGTTGATGATAAAAAGGAAATCTTTTTTCGTTTGGCTCTGGCGTGTGGGGGGACAGGAGGAAGTTGCAAGTTCATAACTGCAACATCCCCATCAACAACCCACATTTAAAGAGCGTGCCACAGAATATCTCCCTTTTTTTTTTCATTATTGTTTTGTGGGTTGGGGGGGGGGGGGGGGTTGTGGAGCTCCGCTTCCATTCTCCCAGTTGACGGGCAATCACAAAGTTAGCTAGGCCAATACGGTGTGGTTAGGTTATCAGTAATTTCCTCACGTCACGCTGGTGTTATGATTTCGTTTTTCATTCAACACATGGCAATCGTGACAAACAATTTATGTCCCGTTCTACTCCTCTCAGAATTCAGGATAAAACTTTATTGCACTTGCTGAGAGGCCTACGCGCGTTCAAATTTGATTGAGCGAGTGGGTTGATACAATTGCAGCCGTCAAGGGATCAATGTAGGAGCAAGAGATACTGCAGGGAGGCACCACTGAATTTATTTGAAGATAGATAAGGTGGTACCACGACATCTTTGAAAATGGAAACCCATGCACATTGGGTTCTTAACCACTGAGCTCTAACTCGGTAGGGTGAGAGGTCAAGGGTTCAATTCTTGCCTCCCATCAAATTATCTGTCTCTCATGGATAGTTCAGTTGGTCTCAACAAGCCTCCTTAGGAGTTGGTGTTCAGTGCCCGCAAGGGTTTGAGTCCCGTGATTATCATGTTCAGGGGATGAGGCCTTTCCTCCCGAGCCGGAATGGAATTAGTCGGATTCCGTAAGAATTGACTCGGACACCCACTCTGTCAGAAAAAAAAAATGCACATTGGGTTCTTGTAGACTGTAGAATATTCTGCTGTCAAAATGCTTTTATGAAATTGTTGAAGAGGTAATAAAACCGAACGCCAGTATGATTGTGGGGAAATGTCATGTTACACGTTGGAAATTGTTTGGAGATACTTCAATTTCCATTAATATAATCAAATACTATTGTCATCACAAACGCCGGGAGCTTTCTTAGATTGTGTTTGGATTGCATTTTTTATGATTTTTTATAAAAAAATTATTATAGCGATTTGATGTATGTGAGGGAAAAAGATAATAGGGAAATGTGATCATGAAAAATAACATAATTTTCCGACGAAAACTGCAATCCTAACAAGGCTTTAAATATAAGACATGTTTGATGTTTCTCATCCCTTGGAAATTTGGCGACTCAAGACTTTTCTTTTTTCCCATCCAGATGTTCCAAACCGCGACTTTTCCCTCTCTAGTCCGCCGGACGTCAATGGAGCCCTGATTGTTCACCGGTACAGCTGCAAATTGTGTATTGTTAGTTGCAAAGGTTTCCTAACCATTTTGGTTGGGCCAATATTAGCTGAATTATCCTTTTTGATGGATATTAGGCAGCCTCTAGTCCACTGGCGGGACAAAAGTCGCAGTCTTTGTTGACTCTATCGTTTTTCCAATTGCAAACCAGTAGTAATCAGTAACTGGTTGCCTTTAAGACACTTCAAATCTAACGACGTACGACTTACTTTCATTGTCCACGTGATAACGTGTCAGTATTTTTTTTTTTTTTGTTTGGGGCAATAACGTGTCAGTTCGGTATAATATCCAACTTGTAAAAGAAAAATACGAAGAATGGCCATCAAGGGATATCCGTATTTTGGACAAATATTCATCCGCTCCCGTAGACTGAGCAACAAGTGGATGCATGGGAGAGGATTGGATTGAGTGATAAAACGGAAAGGATTGTAAATAGAAGATATTGAAATCAAAATTTCTCACCTACCAAAAAAAAAATATATATATATATATATAGATATATATAGTTGATACATATTCCAAAAGATTTGCAAAGGGCACATTATTGTATCTTTTACTTCCTTTTCAGTGAAGTTATAGTTTGTTCCACATTTATATATATAGGACCTAAACCCTAAAATGAAAAAAAGGAAAAAAAAAACAACGGGGAACTAAAAAGAGAAAAATTTTTAATTCTTCCTTTTGCGTGATCATATGTTGTAGACACCATTGAACCGTTAGAAAGGTTACGAACTGTAATGCATAACAAATAGAAAAAGCTAATGTTACGAGATTAGAAAAACTATTTAGAACCCGTTTGGAATTATGGTAACTTATTAAAAATACTTCACCTTATAGAAATTTTAATAAGAGTGCTTACTAAGTGTTCAAGTACTTTTAACTATATTGTTTGGATGTATAGTTCAATAAGGACTTATTGTATTGGATAATATGTCATTTTAAAATTTTCGAATGTATTTATCTCTTTATTTAGTTTATAATATATGATACAATGATTCAATTTAATGTTTCGTTTTTTTAAATACAAAAGTTATTCTAAAAGCATCAAAATTTAGTTTTTGTTAAAAATATTTTTTAAAACCAAATGTTCCATTTCTAATTTTACGGGATTACTTTTAGTATCTGAAAATGCTTTTGATATAAAAGCACTGCAAGTCCAAACAGGGCCTTAAATGCGAAGAATGAGCGGTTAATGCATTTGAATCACAGTACAAAATGGAGATTTTTTGTCTCATGGTAGCCTGCTTCAGTCCCCTTACGAAACTTTCGTTACTGGGTTAGTTATCCACTTCACATGTTTCTAGCGATTCACATGGCATCATTAAATGATACAAGTTTTGAATAAGAATTTACAATGCACTAGGACGCCTTTGTTGTTGATCATTTACTCCGAGTACGAAATGGCTAAGTTATCAATCATTAATTGCAAATTTGCAGTGCATCAATTCACCAGGAACTCGTAATACCATGTCATCGAATTGCGGGGAACCTCTCGACGTCGATGGCCCTGAGTTTTTAAACTGTGTGGGTACACCGGAGCTAAGGTCGGTGAAATTAATCCACTTGGCTGGTCATAGTTGCATGATGGATGTCAACGCCTCCGAGAGTAATGTAACTTCAATTCATCGTACTAGTAGACTCGTGGTAGCAGTAGTACTGTTTGTGACCACTACAACAAGAATTAATTAATCAGTTGCTTTGAAGCTTTAAATATTTTGGGCGAAGTGAAATAATCAACCAGAAAAGGCTTCATAAAATGACAAATCCAACATCCATAACCATTTTGCGGAGGAGGCTCCGACTTGTATGCGGCAGGCATGGCACCACCGAGGCCGCCATATAAATCCAGACATGCACTTGGCAATTGCCCATAATTCCTTCCCTTTTAGAATATGTATGTATATCGCTGTAGTACGTACTAGACTAGTATTTCTTTTGGGCGAGTAATCGTTTCCTCTGTAGCAGCATAAATTTCGGGATCGGAGGAGGCTTTGGCGAAAAAAGAAATGCGTAGCTGTAATTAATCTTTGGAAATTTTGATGGCTTGTTTAGCAATAATATGTTTTCTGCCTTCGCGTTACGCTAAGCTAGTTTTTCTTGTTTTGGTTGGACTTGACAGAAACAATCAGGTCGAGGATGCTGAAGTGGTCAAGGAAGGACGGATTACACATGTTTAATGGCCGATTTCTGTGGTTACAGTTCTTGCTTGCTGTATATTTGTTTCTTGTTTGTGCTTTTGTCCGGTTGCTGTATATTTGGGCGATTTCTTGTTTGTTTTGCTGTATATTTGTTTCTAGTTTTTCTTGTCCTGAGGTTGAGTGTGCCCATTTAGAAGGTGAGAGCAAACATAACCTGTCATTCCGTCAAAGAAGAAAGAAAGACGTGCATGTAATTGTGCGAGACATTCAAAGCGTAATCCCACACTCAACCTGGAAAGGAACAACTCATTGATCCTATAGCTTTCAGCATTACAACGATGTCTCCCTCAACTACGATACAAAAAGGAATTTACAACACCTATACGGCATAACTTAGTTGGCCACTTTAGTTTAACCCATTTATCAACAGGTCGAAAGCACCAACCGTGCCAGTTTCAAAGCAAGAACGAAATTAACGAATAGAATCATACACTGATGGTTTTTATCAGGGTATCATAACAAGGTAGCAAAACTTTTTGCTTCGAGGATCTTGGCAACTCTACGAGCAACGGAGAAACAGGCCAATTATTAACACGATATATATAGTTCATGTCAAACTTTTCTGTGATGTGCGGAAGTGCAAATTTCTAGCTTTTGAGAACCCCTAGCTTTTCCAACGAGTCGCGCAGCTCAGCACTGCTGCAGTCTTCACTTGTCTGAATAAGGTTCGGATTGTCAAATGCCACCACATCGGTAAGTGGGTAGCTTCTGTTGGCATGAAGTTGGCTGCTTTCTCCACTGCAAACTCCTTTCAGTATCACAGACTTATGCACACCACCAAGTAATCCTTCATAATCAGTGTCCCCACTTTCTCCAACAAAAACCACCACTTTTGACAAATCCATACCCCATCGAAGATACAGGTACCTAAAGAAGATGTTTAAGAATCACATGTGATCAAAAAATCTTTCAAGTATAACAGAGAAAATAGTACTTGATTTCTCTCATGTTCAAGAAGACATTTTCCAGTACAGATGTGCTATAGCTAACTATATGACCTGACACACAAGCAGCAAGAGGAAAAAACAGTAGAGGCTGTCAACATGATTACTTCCTCCATTGGTATATTCTAAGAATCAATATTTATGGGCATGACCAGTAATACTAGCTCAGTTGTCAATGATAAAAGCTATACAAACTACGATCTCAGAGTTCTCTTTCAGTATTAGGAGGATGGTGCATTGATTGCAAGTATCAAAGCTAAAAAGCAAGATGACTTGAGGAAACAACAGGAAAATAATACAGAACTAACAGTTCTGAAAGAAAAACGCCATCCTCATTAGTATATCAGAAACAAACCTGAGTGCCTGGCAACGAGCTGCTAGCACTGGAATGACATTAATCTTACTCCCGTTTTGACAATAAATCACATGACAACGAAGAGCCTGAATCCTCATTACTTTCCTGAGTTCCCTCACTGGAGGAACCTGTAAAGACAAAATTATTTTTCAAAAAATGTGTTTGATACTCTCCTAGAAAAATGCACAGAGTTTATAGTCACTGAAATAAATCAATAAGTTATTAGAGGCTATATACATCTCATGCAAAGGACTAAAAAGAAAAAAAAAAAACATATCGGACCGCTTGCATAAGCATGAAAAGGACTAAAAAGAGCCAAGTTCTCTAGAATGTGCTATGATTAAGCAAAAGATCTCTAAGAACATTGAATACAAGTACCTAAGGTGGCTATCCAGAAAGGAGGATTTGAATTACGAAACATAAACCATACATCTAATAAATTTAGAAGCATGAAATCAGCAGTAGGCAATAAAGTAGCTAGAAAACTGAAGTAAGAACCTTGATGAAGGGAACATTCAAAAGTATGAAAAATTGCTACTGTTAAGAGAATTTTATAAAAGAAAGCTACTAGTAAAAAGTGGTTGCATTGAGCCAGAATTCGAAACTAAGAAAATAATAATCTTGAACAATGCTACATCAAAATTTGATTATGAGGTTCATCAATGACTTCAACAACATCAACCACAGAGAGCTCACAAAACTAAGTTCCACAATCCACTCAGAGAGAGAGAGAGAGAGAGAGAGAGTAGGTGCTGAAGATAGGAATTTGGAAACTTACCACTCCTGGCTTGCAAACTTTAAACGAATAGCAGTAGTCAGCTGAGTTCTTTTCATCTTCAACCACAATGTGTTCTTTGTCATCGCCCTTCTTATCAGTAATTGAGGCCGCCCACCGCACCAATGTCTTCCTCAACCCTTCACCACCCCAGCGGTATTCAATATGTGAATGGTAATACAAGTCAACTATGAAAGGGTTCTCATCAGAGTGAAGTGATGAATAATAAAGATCACCACCACTGTTGCAAATAAAAGCATCAAAATCAATAGGATTCAGACGCTCTGAAACCAGAAAAGAATGTAGTTCTGACAAGTTAAAAGATGTGGCTAATATAAATCCTATAGAGCCTTCTGCCTTTTCCTTCTCCAAAGCATCAAAAATCCTTTTGACACTTTCTGAAAGGGCACCACAATCCACTGCAATTACAAACATGTATTTCCTCCTCCTGAGTGCTGGGAACTTACCAGCACCAGAGTTTTGGTCACCTTTGTCTGTGGAACCAGATTTCTGGGTACTCTTCTGCACGCCCCTGGACCAACTCAAAACTGCAGTTTCTAACTTGCTTTTTCGATCATCAAGATCCAAAGACCCATCACCATTTTCCTTACCCACGTTTTTATCCCCATCAAGTGAAAACTTCAAATTCAAAGATATATCCTGTATATCTCTTAAGGAATCACTAGGTGAATCAGATTCTGAATTTTCATCATCATCATCATTTCTCAACCATCTTGGTTGCCTTGGTTTGCAACTTGCTATCTTAGTTAAATATGTTTTACAATGTTCAGGCCATGAGAAAAGGTGAATGTTTTTTAATCCATTTGCCCTGCATTTTGCCCAAAGTTGCTTGTCAGCAACCAGCTTCAAAAGAGCATCAGCAATGGACTGTTGATTATGTGGATCAACAAGAAGACCGTTGTCAAGAACCTGTCAATGACAGAATATTACTCTGACAGATCTTGTCTCCAGAGAACTTTCCACAATATCATGTAAATCCTTCATGGTAGTTAAATTTGCAAACATAAACATTTGCATACCCTGTGTATGTCGACAGGACCACCATTTCTAGTTGCAACAATTGGCAAACCGTGAGCTGCTGCCTGTTGAATAGAAGATAAATCATTGGCGCCATAGACAAACTTAGATCAGTTTCCTGAGAAGGTTACCTCTATTAAAGTAAGTCCAAAAGGCTCGATGAAAGCTGGATTAATAAAAACACCCTGCCAAAACATAACTAAATATGGTTAGATAACTAAAGATGCATTTCCTCCAGGAATGCATATCTCCAAGCAAATATGTACAAGGCCTCCTGGATTGACATACTCATAAGGATAGCAAACGTTTATAGAAGACATACAAATTGGCATGAAATCTAGACAATCTGCAAGCTACATTAATACATTACTTGTGCTGTTTACTACTTTTCACTATATAACAACGAGTTCTCAATTGATGGCATGCCTATAGTTGCCTTTCACATTTGTTCTTGTCCAATCATTCAGTTACCAACCTGCTTGATTGCATACCAACCTGCTTCTCAACAGATGGATAAATCTACCACTAGGCAATGTACAACCACCACTATTCATCATTAGCTATAACGGTAAAAGACAGCAAGGAAAAGAAAGGTACCCATCAAGTGAAGAAGAAAGAGGGAGCTTAAACCACTCATAGCATACAGCTGTCAATGACCCTCTCCTATTCATCTTATAAGCGATCAACAAACAAAAAGAATGCCTGAACGCATCACACAGCACCATCCAAATGTACTAAAAGACAGATTAAACTCAACTACGTGGAACTGTAATCACACTGAGTCAGAATCGGTGACAAATAGCATATGTTCCATGCACCATGCAGGACAGAGATAAGTTTGGCAACATTTAAATTGAGAGAAGAATAAGAAAACAGATTACCTTCGTCTTTGCTGCAAGACGGTATATGTCAGGAACATCGGACTGCTTGTGATGTTTTGGATATGCCACTTGACCATAAAGATCATACTTGTCTATCAACTTTAGTATTGAAAGTAGAACAGAAGCACTAGTGCTTGACATTTCATCAACATCATCACGGTTCCCCATTATCAATGTCTGCAAATTACAAAGAGAAACAGCTCAATCTACTTTTGTCCCATATTGAGGGGAGGAAAAAAAAAGGAGTCACACTAATAATCCAACTCACAAGGTTAGCAAGTTCTTGAAGTGGACGACATTCACCAAATGCTTTGACCAATGTCGTTAGGTTCTTTTTGGGATCTGGCCTGGCAAGGGCTAGTATCATAGGCTTTCGTGGATTTGTGAAGTAGCGCATTATCTGCATGACACCACAAAAAGAGAACTTGCATAACAGCAAAAGGAGAAAGAAATAAATGAACAAAATTAAGAGGAATGCAGCTGCAGATTAGGTATTATCAAGAAAATTAAGACCTCTCCCCAAATATGTGGATCCGGAGACTTTCCATCCTCATTTCCTTCCGTCTCACCATCCATGTCACCATCATGTGGGACAATGTGATGGAACTCCATCCCAGGAGGAATTACCTGCAAAAGAAATATGTATATCACATAAAGGACTTGATACTTCACTTTCCAGCTGATCTTAGAAAGGAGCCAATCTGATCAACCAACTCTCAAAAATTTGATCCAATATCAGAAAGAATTATGAGAGCTTAATACATGAGATAACTTATAAGTCCATGAGCAATTCTAGTTTGTTGCATGCTTCATCTCTCAAGAATTAAAATGATATATGGTGACTAAAAGTTACAACCAGGGTCATAAATCAAGCAAATTCAGGAAATGCAATTGCAGAAGCAGCAAGAAAAATAAAAGAATCAGCAAAGGAGTCAACAAAGGCAGACACTGCTACAAAATATTTATACTTGACAAGGAGCAACAGGAGTCTATATACATTATTCTACAAAAATAAGGAATATACTAGACTCGAAGTGCATAGCATCTTTTCAACCTTAGCTTAGTCAAGTACAACTCGCTTAAGCAGAAAAAGTATCCAACTTAACATGTATAGGCAAAGTTGAAAAGCATATTTAAGAAAACCAGCAGTGTCTTCCACCAAACTCAACATTTGATCTCAATCGTAGTAAAAAATTATACAATAATTGAATAAACAAACAAAGATTTTGTGGTTTACAAACATTAAACAGATAAAATGTAACTTCATCAGCCAGTATAGTTCCAAGCAAAAATGAAAACTTACAGCCATTCGAGGCATGAATCTGCCATAACAGCTAACATTGCGCCTGATCCTAGCCCGCAATTTCCTTCCCAGGATTGGATCAAAGCCATCATATAAACGCCATTGCTCCTCAATCTCCTGTCTTGTGCTTGTTATGACAGTTTCAGAGGCATCAAGTGATATCTCCTCTGCCTCTATCCTGCGCATTATTTTGTACGTAGAATTTATTTCGTCCCTTGACAGTCTACCCTGTCTCAAAAGTTGCTCCAACTTATCTCGACCAAGGGAATGACCAGTGAAAAGCATGGGAACATTTAGAGCCCCAGACAGAAGAGCTGCAGAATCACCAGCATCTGCATAATGTCCATGAATAGCAACAGGCCAGACAGGATGTCCACCACCAACTTGCTCACCAAGAACTTTGGACATCTGGATTATATGGCTAAGTGCACCATCAACAAATTCAGAAAGGTAAGGCCACAGAAGCTCCTTAGGAATGTATTTGTCTCTAGGGCCAAAAGGAATGCGAATAATATAAGCCCCACTGCTCTCCCCCATCTCATTTAAACCTTCTGAATTTCTAGGAGGCAGCATCTCGGTGGGTTCACCGTAACTCCAATCTACTTCCAGTGATGATACCTGCCTCGTAAGTAAATCAACCCGATATACACCTGGCATTGAACCTAAAGCCCTTGCAAGTTCGACTACATACTTCACCTGAAATGCATGAATCCCAGTGTCTTACTCATTTCTTTTGGATAAGCAGCTAGGTTACCAAAAACGAAACAAAATTTTAATGAAGTACCTTACCTAAGATTCCTTGAGCAACTATGAGAGCACAAAAACTACCAGAAAATGCTGTCTAGCAATCATTCAATGAATGGGACTAGGCTTAGTACATGATAAACAGGATCTTATAACCAAATATACCTGACCACCAGTATCAGAATCCCGTCCAAGCTCCATGTTTTCGCCACGAATCAGTCCATGAAGGCTGCAATAATATTATGTGTTAAAGAAAACAGTGAGGATAATCACGTAGACAAGATATCACAAACAGCATCATATGAAACAGAACAAATCTTTCCAAATTCTCAAAACATTGCCAGCAATTATCATTAAACTGATTTACAGGGAAAGACTGCAGAGGACGTTATGAACATCACGTTAGAAGAGCCCTTTGAGATCATCCCTCTCTCAGCATTACAAAGTAATGAGCCCGTAATGTGTGAACTTCTATACCTTATCAATACAATATACCACTTCTTTTCCTTCTGTTGACTAGCCCATGCTTCCATTGTTTCAACAGAGCTTATTCTGGGCAATCGACCCCTATTGCTCTCACCATGTGCCAAAAAGTCACCAACTGTATCTCCTTTCTCCCCCTCTGATAAGTCTTCAGACATATCAGCAACTGCTTCTCTGCGGCCCCTTTCACGTTCAAGACGGCGTTTCGCCATCCTCTGAGCTTGCTCTCCCTCAAGCTACAAAAACAGACCAATAATTCCATTCTTCTCACACTGCTACCATGCACAGATGAGAATCAAGAAATCACATATTTTATGCATTTCTTTGACAAGAAAAACAAAATGGCATGTGTTAATCGTCCTTTAAAGACCATAATGGAAAAGAAAGGCAAGTTATACTAATTCCCTCGTGCACTAATGACTAACTTCCTGTTTTGGATTCCCAGAATAGTTTCTTCTAAAAACACGAGAATTTAACTTACTATTATTCATTTGAATTCCAAAACTAATTAACTTTCACACTTTAATGAGTCTACCACCATGTTTGCATCCTAAAGTGCTCAATAATGACAATAAATTCTGACGACATCTTGAATGGCCTCATGGCTGAAGTTCTCAGCTTGCTCAACCAAAAAACATGTCATTATTCCAGTACACGAAATTTTGGGCAGAACTCACAAATATAAAGCTAATATCATTTTCGTTCTCCACTCTTCTACACAATAATTTACTGATTTTGCTCTGAATTCAAGTACAAGAAACAAAAAATAGGGTAATGACGTAGTGTAATCGATTAATAAAAGCAGTGACAACCTCTATGGGGAACATATAATGACTTTATGGCAAAATCATTTCAAGAAAAAAGGTTTTAGGGAAAGAAAAAATGTTTAATACATGCAGTAACAGAAGTACAGACTTCGTACTTTTTGTGAGTTGTCATAGAAACTGACGCCACAAGAAAGAGAAATAAAAATACTCATAACAATAGCAGACCAATGTTTGTTCTTTTCTACATGACACACTCAATACTTGATGAAGCATGCAAGGTCACTTAAAATTTTGAGCCCTATCATCCATGCAACTCGAATTTGTTTATTTCAGCTATCACCGTTGAAATAAACGCACCAATATGCACATAAATCTAAAATTCCATCAAATTGAATCAAGCATATCCATAATAACTATATTTTAAACAGATTTCGCGCTAAAAATTAAAAAAACAAAACAAAAAACAAATAGGCCAGTAGAAGACCTGCTTTTTCTGGCGAGCCAAATTCCAAATACGCCAGCACAAATTCTCAAGCCTGGTATTCCTCTCTTGCGGACTCCGGGTCGCTTGCGCCTATCCAACGTTAAAAAATCATTCATCCATTCATAAATCTCAACTCGAACACCAACTTCCTTTTTCGTCATTCTATATAGTTCAGAAAAACAGGGTAGCAGACTAGAAGTAGTGGTGGAACACTTACGCGGGCCCAAGAGCGGTGGAGATCGGTCTCATCAAAGCCGGTGATGACCTCCTCCACGAAGTAGCGAGTTGGGCTGAACCTCCCTCTTTCTCTGAGCAGCAGTGACGACTTGGCATCATCAATCCCTGGTCCCACATCTAATATCGCCTCCAAGTAACTGTTTATCCAGTCATTTCCCGCCATCACCACTGCCGCCGCGCACCAGTTACGCTCACCACCACCACCACCACCACCGCGCTCCTAGAGTTCAGATATACACTATTTACAGGCAGAAAACAAACGAAAAGAAAAATGGCTGGGGCTCTGGAAATTTCTGGGTTTTGAATAATAGGGATGGGGGAGAGTGGAGACGTGATGCAAGGACACAGTCACTGGTAAATTGATTTTTGGGAGAAAAATGAAACAACAGAGAGAGCGGTGGCAGCGGAGTAAGAAATGGACGCCACGTATATAGGAGTGTGTGATTTCCGAGACCGTAAAATACCGCTACCACATTCATAGGGGGTTTTTAACCATTTCCATTTTTATTTAAAGTGAATTTTGACATACCTCTGCCACTTGAGGTCTGTACTCTTTGGCAATTGGAAACACCTCCCATTAACTGTTCTTAATTATACCAAAGCCCATTTGTGATTGTTCATCAACCATCGCCATATTACATGCATATGATGAATTTTGCCAGTGATTTCCCATTCTCTTCTCGTTTTTAAATGTTTTGATATTGATTGAATTTCTCCATTTGATAACATGTACACTAAGTATTTTATTATATCTATATTAGTTGAAGGTTTGAAAAACTATTATGATAAGCTGCACTTGAGAATTTTTACGTATGCTATTGAGCAATAAAAGCAAATAATCAAATAGATTGATTGTGTGTTCTTTTTTTTTCGTCTAAATCTATTGTGTACTTTAAGAACGTATGACGCATCTTTATTTTGTAAGAAGTAACTAAATCTTATAAAAAAAAAATGCTATGTTGACTTCTATAAATAATAGGACAAATTTTAGAACACATTATATATTTCATATGCAAATGCTAGGTATATGTAAATCGTCCTACATTCAAATATTCATATGTTGTTAGAAATAAGAAAACAAAAATAAATTACCTTTGTATATTCTTATCAAGTAAGATATATAAATAGACGTATTTGACGAAGTCATATAAAGATATATAAATACACGTTATCCTCGAAGTCATAAAAGTCATGTAAACAAATATTTTCCACTAGAAAGATCAGTTAAAAGTTTGCACCTAATCTCGTGTTACTTTCATATTATTTAGATTTCTTAAGCAAAATTACTGAGAGAAGGTGTTCATAGCTTAAATTCGCCGTTTGTCAAAAAAGAAAAACTTAAGAAAAATTTTAAATTGGACAAAAAGAAGTATTGCCTTTGACGTCAATAATGAAAGGGGTCTTCCCGACGATTACGACAAATATTGCGGAGGCTTGTGTTATTAAAGGAGACACATTTCATTTGTTTCTTCCTTCATACTGTATTTTCTTACGGTCTTAAACGGTAGAATGTTTTGCTGGAAAAGTACGAGAACCAGTTCCTTGAGGAAGGTTGGCAATTCACGCATACACTAGACCCGGCCTGCTCAGCGTACGAATGCTTGGGATTCATAGAGAGTGAAAACCAATACACAGTCTAGCGAGTAGAGAATCTATTAAATTTTGCAACTAATTGACTTTTTTAGAGTATCAGATTTCCGCAAACTTTAATGAATAGTAAAGGAATATAAAGGATTGTTCTCGTAATATGCTCTGAGTTTTTCATGGGACACAATTGCCCTTGCTTTGTCAACACAAAATGTCAAAAATTGAACTGCCTTTCAAAGTACTTTTAACTTTTTCTAACTCCAAGTCTACCAATCAGCACGAGCAAAACTAGGGACGTAAACGGGTCGGATCGAAATCCGACATTTAATGAAAATATTTGAATTTGAAATTGGATTCAGACAGGTCTCAATACATTGGTTCGGATTTCCATGATTGTGAACAATTTTCTTTTAAAAATTAATTGAGTATGATCATTTTTGTTTATACACATAATTTAATCAATACAATATTAACAATATAATTAAATTAATTATAGCAATCACTTGATTTATAGAAACTATTTTTTAATTTAATATTAGTGGCTTAGTAGCAAAATTTGATGAAATGCATAAATTTATATTAAAATATGGAAAAATCGTCCAATTTTTCATCCCTCACATTTCAAAAGATTAATATTTCCATTCCTCACTAATTATGTATGTGAGGGAAACCCTAAAAAAAAATTTGTGTGAATACATTTTGTTTAAACATATGTATATGTCTATTTGATTTTGCTTAATAATACGAATAGCATAAATATATGTATGTGTCTATTTAATTTCACTTAACAATATGAATACCATATATTATATGTGATCATTTGATTTCATCTGGTATTAACTAGTAAATAATCTTGCATTCATTGTCAAGTTAGCTAATAAAGCTATTTTTAGTCAAAATACAATAAGAATATGCAAATTAAGGTTCTATTGGTAAATATTAGTCATAATCATACAAAAAGAGAAGATAGCTCACAAGTTGACCCCAATTACATACATGTGTTTATGCTATTATTATTAAACAAAATCAAATGAACATATACATGTGTTTAAAAAAATGTATTCACACACATAATTAGTGAGAAATGAAAATTTCATTTTTGAAATGTGAGGGATGAAGAAATTCATTTTGTGAAATGTGAGGGATGAAAAAAATCATTTTATAAAATGTGAGGGACGAAAAAATTGATTTTATAAAATGTGAAGGACTATAGATCAGATTATGTAAAATATAATTTGACAAACTTACCCTTAAAAAATGATCACGTGCCTTGCACATGATGGATTCCGGCAAAAAAATGATCGGAAACCTAGTTAGGGACTAAATTTGTTCGATGTGAATATGTAAGAGATATAAAATTATACTTTTAAAAGTGAGGGACGAAAAAAGTTATTTTACAAAATATGAAGGACATTTTGGACGATTTTCTCTAAAATAATTATACTAATCAGATCCGGGTCAAATTCAGATGGGCGAATCTATCACTCATTTTGTATCTGAAAAAATGGACCAGCTCGGAGTTAGGTCCAAACAAAAGCCATAGAAATGATTGCAATTCCGGAATCTGCACCTTTATACAAATCAATTAGTTCTTATCTAGCATCAATAAATTAGAAAAAGACAGGGGAGTTGAAAAATACCAGATTCTTTTTGTGGTGCTGCCCAAGATCATTGCACCGAATGAAATGTTGGTTTTTTCAACTCACTATTTGATTTTCCATTTGACCATAAATATATATTTAGTATAGAGCCGAAGTGTTAGGTCTGATGAATTCGTACTTTTGGCTTTGTGGAGTATCATCCTAAAAACTCCAATGAGTTGCAAAGACGGCGAATTTGAAGGGACATGAATATGTCTGCTAGCGAAGAAATGAACGGAGGCCAAACAATTGTTCGGGCCATTTAAGTTGCGGAGCCTAATTAGTCTTACCATGAAATGTCCATACACCAACATGACTGATCTCCAACTTGCGTGTGGTATGCATGTTTAGAATTCTTTTTTTTTTTTTGAAATAAAAGTTTGGAAGTATTTACCTTTGAATCCTATCAACATAGTGCTTATATCAGCGAAAGCATGCGCTCAGAACCACAAGTTATTTACAAGTTTCCTTAGAAATTACCCACTAATATGGTCACGCAGAACCATAAGTCATTTATAAATTTTTTTAAAAATTATCCACTAATATAGTTCTCATATTAGCAATGAGATTTGAACATACGATTTTTTGTGAAGAAATGACCCGTTCTTACTAACTGAACTAACTTATATTTATGCATGTTTAGAATATTATTTTGATATTCTACGGTGAATGGACACTATAGCGGCAAAAGAAATAAACATTTCATTAAAACAAAGAGAGAGTTTTGAAATGTGAAAGAGCAAGTATTTCTTAAAATCTAAACATGACAAAAAAAAAAAAGGCGGAGGAGCTAGACCATTCAAAAAAAAGAGAGCGGGGTGACTGATATCTACTTATGTACCAGTTTCTGGTGCCGACATTAAGTGATAACCAAAGTCCAGGAGCGATAATGTAAATAAATGAGAAAGTGGACAAAAACAGTCTAACACGTGGAATGATCCAAGATTTTTTTTTTTTTTAAAGGGAAAAAAATGTTGAAGATTAGCTGTAGCCCTTCACCAAGAAATTATTTTAAAGTACAAAAAGAAAGCCAAGCCTCTTTGCTAAGAAGGTCCACAAGCCATGCTATAAAATGCTACCTGTTCATTGTTTTCCTCGCAATTATGCAGCATAAGTAGGTCCACCAAACTCATCTTATAGTATCTGTTCTCATAACAATTCTTTAATAAATTTATGAATTTCTTATGTCAATCACATACACCTAAGGCATTGGATGCTTGCCAGGCCAACCTTTTTATTTCATCGAATTCACTGCCCGCGGCCAAGTGTTACTATGCCCGTAATTCTTACTATAATAGTGCTAACGAATCAAGTGATTGGGACACGTGAAGGGAATATTCTCTTGAGCCCTTTGATCTTCGAAAATTTCAGTTTCGGACCTGGTGGAATTTGAGAACGATGTGCCGGGGAAACTCTCAAAAATCCCACAAATAAATTTGCGGCATAGCGAGCAAGACAACAAAATTACGGAAATAGCTGTAAAATGGATGGGGATATTGCCTCTCCTTCCGTGCAGGTGGCTGTCAAATTGCCATCTGATCATCTCTCTCTCCAGTCTTAGGCTTGAGGACAAAAACTAGTTATCCACTTTTTTTTTTTTTTTTATGGAGTGGGTGTCCGGATCAATTTTTCCGGGGTCCGACTAATCCCACTCCGCCCTGAAAGAAGAGGTCACATCCCCCCGAACATGATAATCACGGGATTCGGACCCTTGCGGACACTGGACATCAGCTCTTAAGGAGGGTTACTGAGACCGACCGAATTGTTCATGAGGGACAGACAATTTGGTGGGAGGCAAGGGTTGAATCCCTGACCTCCCACCCCACCAAGAGGGGTGGTGGCCACTGAACTAGAGCTCAATGGTTCAAAAACTAGTTATCCACTTGCTTTGCACAAACATGTCGAAGTCACGCATAACAATAGCAGTCATTAACCAACTACTCTTAAAATAACTGGTCACCAAGAGAGTTTTAAAATTTTATTTGGTTATATGTCAAGAAATCAAATTCCTCAGTCTATATTCTAAAAATTCAGGGGTTTCTAGAATGTTTCGTCAGCGAATGCGTGAGCATCCATCTGAATAGGTGACGATTTAGTCCCTTCGAATTTCCTTCTTGGTCATGTTGGATCATCCCCCTCCCTATAATATAGAGACGGAATAAGCCTATCATAACAATAGCAGTCATTAACCAACTACTCTTAAAATAACTGGCCACCAAGAGAGTTTTAAAATTTTATTTGGTTGTATGTCAAGAAATCAAATTTCTCAATCTATGGCTCCGTTTGGAATGTGAGTTTTTTAGGTGTTTGTCTAAAACTTTGGGCCTGTTTGGAACCTGAGTTTTTTGGGAGTTTGTCTAAAACTTTACTGTAGTGCACTGTATAAGTTTTTAAAAAATTTTTGTAGAAGTTTTTGTAAGGTAAAAATTTTTTTTATAGAAGTTTTTGTAATGTGAAAAATTTTGTAGAAGTTTTGGTAAGGTGAATTTTTTGTTCCTTTTCTTTTTTTCTTTTTCTCTTTCTCTTTCTCTTTCTTTTTCTTTCTTTCATTTTTCTTCTTCTTCTTCTTCTTCTTTCCATTACCCGTTACCTCTGCCTCCCACCTCCGCTCCTCTGCTAGCACCACCTCTCTTTTTTTTTTTTTTTCTTTTCTCCTCTCCCCCCTCCCTCTCTCTCCCCCGCCACCCCTTTCCTCCCCTCTTCTCCACCACCCCCTCCCACTCCCTTCCCCGTTCCTCCCCCCTTGGGCCGCCACCCCCTTGGGCCGCCACCCCTCATACTCCCTCCCCCGCCACCTCCCTATGCCCACCATCCCTTTCCTCCCCTCTCTCCCCCACTCCCTCTGCCCCTTCCCTCTCTGCCCCGCCACTCCTCTCCCGCCACTCCCTCAGCCCCTTCCCTCTCTGCCCCGCCACTCCTCTCCCGCCACCCCCTCAGCCCGCCCTGCAACTCTTCTCCCCCGCCATTCCTCTGCCCCTTCCCCCTCTGCCCCCGCCACTCCTCTGCCCCTTCCCCCTCTCTCCCCCGGACAACTGTGCCTGCAGTTAGGATGAGGATAAAGCACGAGGCGCGGATGGAGCTATCAAATGGGGTGAAATTGGAAGGGGCGACGTTGGTTGTTGTGAGGCCCATAAATGCTAGTGGATGTGGTGGTCGCGAACAAGGGAGTGAGACGGAGGAGCAAAGCGGGGATGTGGGATTGGCGATGGGGGCGTTCATAGGCGATGGAGTTTATGGGGAGGCTGTTGAGAGGTTGCTCAAATGCAGCTGGTGGGTTCGGTGGGGAGGAAGAAGAAAGAAGAAGAAGGGATTTTTTTTTTTTGGATATTTTAAATGTGCAGATAAAAAACTTTGAGAAGTTTTTTGAGGTTCCTGTAGCAAAAGTTGTTAAAAAACTAGTAGGTAAAAAACTAGCTTCCAAACAGGCTCTTTATTGTAGCTTACTGTAGAAATTTTTTAAAAAATTTTTGAAGTGTGTTTTTTTGAATATTTTGAAATGTATAGTTTAAAATTTTTGAAAAGTTTTTTAAGATTACTGTAACTAAAGTTTTTAAAATACTTATAGCAGACAAATTTGACAAAAAACTTGACTTCCAAACAAGGCTATATTCTAAAAATTCAGAACTTTCTAGAATGTTTCGTCAGCGGAGGATGCGTAAGCATTCGTCTGGATAGGTGAGCATTCGTCTGGATAGGTGATGATTTAGTCTCTCCGAATTCCCCTCTTGATCTTGTTGGGTCATCCCCCTCCCTATAATATAGAGACGGATTAAGCCTATCGTGTCGGAAAAAAAATAACAGTCATTAATCCTCATAAAATTATCCAAACATGTCCCTTGTTTTTTAAAAACAAACAATCCCCCTCCCTTTCTACCCTTCCAAGTTATGAAATTCGAGTTCTCCCTTTTATATAAAACTTCTATTTGCTTTGGTTTAGTTGAGATCAAAGAATTAAGGGTCTTAATTAACGTCTGTCTCTAATTCATCTATCAAATTTTGGAATTAACTAATGACCTAGCGACTAATATTATCTACATCCTATTGAAATTTGAAACTGCCTGATCTTCAACATGGCACAAAAATCACAAGAATATCAGGAAAAAAGTTTGTCCAACTTTAGCAGGCTAGAATTTATACGCAAGGACAAAATTTTGGATAAGCCTAGTGGACTCGTGACCGATGCGCGCGACAAGCGGTGGTCCAATTCCATCCTGCTAAAAAAATCTCATTTCATTAGGCTCTGCAACATGAATCTTGACAATTTCACTGAACTTGAAGGCCAAAAATAAAAATATCGTCCGGTTCGATTTGATTGAGTGCATCAGAATCGCAGTACACCATGTTTTTCTAGGATAGGGATCAGGTCTTGATGTTCCCAAACTGGCATGTCAACTTCACTGGCTAGAGTTAAAGACTTGGGACGTTTTTCTAATATCTCACCATATATGAGAAATCGCTATTGCCTCTTCTTGACATGCAAGTTGCTTTCATGCCTAGCTTAGGAAAACAAACTTGATCCGCCAATTAAGGTCGTCAGTGCCTTTCCCAGTGATAAATGATGGAGAAAAGAAAAACGAGATTTATGGGCATTTAATTCGGGAAAAAAAAAAAAAGTTGCATAGGGGAATTTGGATTTGAACCCCTTGTGATGACTCTGTAGTTAGAGGTGCAGACGATTTTCGAACTTAAATGAACTAATAACGAGTTTGCTTAGTCAAAAATCAAAATACAAGCACTCAAACAACTTGAAGAGGTCGACTCCACGCTGATAGAGCTCGAGTTCGAATTTAACTAATTCGAACAGCTTGAAGATTCAAATTCAAGCCTAATATGTCACATTCGAAAACCCATCGAGTTTAATCAATCTTCAAATTCATATATACTTTTGTTTGGGGGTTTTCTTATTTGTTAGTGTCAAATGTCTGTACCTTTTTTTATTTCTATTTCTATAATTCCATATCTAAAATTATATAAAATCTTAAATTTTTTTTTTTGTCAAAAGGAAAAAAAATTATACTCTAAGTGACATACTCCTTACACAACAGACACAAACTAAAAGACAGCCCCCTCTAAAATGCTTCCATATTCACGTCTAAAGTTTTGACATGTCGTGTTTTTAAAATTGCTCTTTGTAGGTGAATTCAGAAAAAAATATCAAGATTATGTAGAAGTCAAATAAATTCTGAATCTTATGTTGTTGAAATCAACTCATTTCTTTCACATCTCTAGGTAAAAAAAAAAAAAAAAAAAAAATTTTGTCATAGTCGTTTAAAAATGTTCGAATCCACTCTCTTTTTTTTTTTTGGGTGTGTGCCTATGTTTCGATTTTGTTTTTCTCATTCCATATATTATTTGAAATCGTAGAACTATCTAGCGGCGGACTCTGAATGGCCGATGGCAAGACTTCGTTGCCGTGTACTGAAGGGCTTCGTGTAGAATTTGGAAATATTAGCGGCAGCCCATTATTTTCAAACACTGGGCCTTCTGGATGCACGGCCAGCTGTCTCGTTCACTTTCAATCTCGTTTGCACTCCAGTTTGACAGACTAGCCTGTGGATCGACAAGACAAAAAAATCTTCCACAAGCCTAATTTACAGCCCGACAATAATTTATTTATCTTGGGGTGTTAAAAAAAAAAAAAAAAAGAGCAAAGCAACTTGCTTTGCCATTTCGCCTAAAAGCAAAAGTGTTTTGTAAATTACACGTTGTGATATCCTCACTCCTCCTGAGAAAGATCTTTTTTTTTTTTTGAAAAAAAAGAAGTTCAAGATAATAAAATGAATAAGTTAGAATTTGAATATTCATTCCAAGGAAATCTTTATCATAGTTACTCGCTCGTCATTTATGATTGGACTAATAATAAGTAGTAGATATGAGGAAGGATATAAACTAGTTTGAGCATCGAATTGTGGAAAAGTTGGCTCGAAATATCACTTAATCGATGGAAATTTCACCGAAAAAAAAAACTTAATCGATGGAAATGACCAAAAAAAAAAAAAAAAAAATCCATCCATTTGATATTTATTTTCAAATTGGCAAATATTTGTCGCTCCATGGTAAGATTTAGCTCAGAATTATCTGGTCAGTGAATTGACAATGAAGATTTTGTTGATTGCTCTCTGATAATGAGCTTCATTTTTTTCCCCCAAAAAACAAAAAAAATCATAGCCCAACAGAAGATGTAGAAGACCAACAAGCAAGTCAGACATGCCAGAAGAAATTCCAGTTACCGAGCGTTAGGAAAATGTTAAAAGAAAAAAGTTTTTCCCCCTAAAATTAAAAGAAAAAATGAAAAATGGTCAAATGAATCGACCCATGATGCAGCAGCAGCCAGCCAGCAGTTACTTTCCTGCTCCTCTCGTCCTCTCTGGTTTTTCTTTCTCCCTCCAGTCACGCCAACGCTATGGTGACATTGCCGTGATGAATTGTGGTCAACTACAGGTGGGAACGGGCCGATTCTCATACTACCATCTATCAGTGGAAGTCCGAGTCTTCAGCTTCGCACGTGGTTTGACCTCACAATTTGCAAGTTCGTGGATGTTCACACGTGGGGAACAATTGTTGTTTGCTTCCGCTAATACGAAAACAAAGAGTAGCCCAACATCAATTCATTCATGAAGAAGATGTTAACTTCAAAATATAGTCCCCCATCCCCCCTCCTCCCCCCCCCCCCCCCCCCAAAAAAAAAGAAGAAGAATACATTACGATTTATAAACAAACAAAGATAAGTGAGTGTTGGATCGAAGATTATTTGAAATTTTTAGAAATATTTTTGTAGCATTTTTTGTCTGATGATGTTATGCATGCGACATAAAAAAGTGGTTAGACAAATGATTACATGTTCACATAATTTTGAAAAAAAAATTTGTTTTTCAAATAATGTCAACTTAGAAAATGTTATTCGAATGCCATCCTAGGAAGACTATTCTAATTCTTTGTTTTCGTGTGTGTGTGTGTTTGTTGGTAATAGAAGCACAAGAAAAAAATACTCCCCGAAGAACGGTAAAAGTAAAAGGGAGTAGCTAAAATTTCAACCGTCAGCCCGTACCCTTTCAAACCTTAAAAGTTCCACGTCATTTACCATCCGACAAAAACAACATGTCGTAGCGTTTTACACTTTTTACTTGAGAGAAGAAAGAAAAAACGAAGGCCTTTGGTTGGATAATCAGTCAATGATGGCTTTCGAGTCTGGGGGTAACTATGCAGTGCAGAATACAACAACGGTCAACAATATCCAAAAGTCTGGAGGAGCTGGAATGCATCATCACTTCACAGCCAGGAATCTGCACTAATAAATTGGGTTTAAAAAAATAATAATATTAAGCAGAGACGGCCAATTTGTTACATCATATTCACAGCAACTTTACCGTCTTAACCTCCCGAAGCCAAAAGACCGAACTGCTGCTTCGCCAGCCAGCAAGCTAGGGCCGGTCTTTCTCATTTTTGCCTTTGATTTTTCCTTCTGATGAATATAGTCCAACCACCACTAAACATATAACACTTTAAAAAATCTCCACATTTCCTCCTCTCAGCCGCCTTTACTCAGGTTTGCTTCATTCCTGACTTCAATTAATGCTTGACCATTGATTTCTCTCCCCGTCTGCTGCTTTATATACTAATTTAGAACTCCTTTCTTTATAGTCGTTGGGGAACAGATAAGATTGGCGCTTCAACTTTTTGATGAAGTGGGATTGTGAATTTGAGCTGTTTTTGCAACTGGGAATTTGGGTTTTTATGTGTTTGGTAAAGTTGTTGAGGAGAAATATTTTTCTTTCTGATTGGCTGGTCTTGTGATTGATGAATTGGTAATTAGTTCCTTGATCTGGGATTGTTTGTGTTCTTCTATTTATTGAACTAAATTTGATAGGGAATTCGGCGGCCTTTAAGGTTCTCATGATGCTGTGATAACTGAGTTCGGAATGTTCTGATTTTTTGGTTCTCTTGCATTAATATCTTTGCTTCCAACTCGGGGTTTGAGCTCTCCTCTTTCATAAAAATTGGATCTTTCTTAATTCAGTTTCTGTTTGGAGGTACCTTGGCACCAGAGTTCTTGGTGATGATCCATTGAAATTTTAAGTGCTTATGAATATTTCGGCTGGTTTGTCTGGAGCTGTTTCAGAATTTTGACTTCAGGGTATATGGTCTTTTCTAGTTTAACATACAGCATATCTGCTTTTGTTCAGCTTCTGGATTAAATTCTAAAGACTGATTGGCTTGAGAACCGTGTTTTGAGAGGTTGCTTTAGCGTTGTTGAATCAAATTCTGCATATCATTTGAGTTTATACCACACAACTACTGTTTCACTTTTGCCAGTTTGTTGTGTTCAAGTTGCTTCTGATTTCTTGGCTTGGCGTAGGAGTTGCAGCTGAGTTTATCCCTTGTGGAGCCTTGAGATTTAGCAATGCTAACACCATTTCTTGGATTTGGAAGATGGAATTTGTGGGCCGTAGTACATTGCTGACCATCACAGTGGTAGTTTTGAGTTTATTGGTGTTGGTGCAGTTGCCAGGACTATCAGCTTCTGGTTTATTAATTGATTCGAATACTTGTGGAACATACCATATTGGCTATTCAGATGATCTTAAAGAGAGATTGTTCTACATTGATGGAGAATTAGTGGATAGAAATTTGTTTTGCAAAGCTCTCAGATTCTATCAAGAGAATCATTGCTTGATTAGGGGAAATGCTAGAAGTCAACATTGCAGTTTGTACGATTCATTGGGTAAGATCCATTCACCTTATACCTGTCCTGAATGCTATTCTGTTGGACAAAATGTTATTTGAATTCTTAGTATATAGTCATGTTCAGTTAGTTTCACTTAGATGTTTACTTTCTATGAGAATGCACCCTTTTTCTTGTTTTGCAGATGAGCTGCCTTTCAGGGCAGGAAGAAAAATTTTGAAGGAAGGAGTAAGAGAAGAGTCGATGGAAGATCATTTTAAAACACAGCAAATGGAGGACAAAGAAGCCAAGTATGTCATATTCACCCCAAAAAACTTGGCCATGGCAGCACCTGGAGTTCTTCTTCTTTGCTGTGGCTTAGTTTGTCCTTGCTTTCGTCCAAGAAGAAAAGAAAGTTCTGTTCCTGTATTTGAGAAGGATCCAAATTCAAGTGAGTATTATTATGTTCCTATTTGATCGCAAGATAATAAACAGAAGCAAAGATAGTAAAACGATTTCCCTTGTATTGATAGTCTTACGATAGATTCACTTCTTTTGATCTTTGTGGTCATTTAAACTTTTAGTATTTTTTTTTTTTTTTGCAGTGGACTCAGTTTCCTCTTTAGAAATCAATTCAGTTCCCGAAAAAATTCCACCCAGTCCTCTACGGGTGCCGCCTAGTCCTCTACGGGTGCCACCTAGTCCTTCTAGGTTTTCAATGTCACCAAAACTTGATAGAGTTGGATCTGTTCATCTAAATATGAGTCAAGTTGTGAGAGCTACCCAAAATTTCTCACCATCATTAAAAATAGGTGAAGGAGGTTTTGGAACGGTTTACAAAGCACAGCTACCTGATGGCCAGGTTGTTGCCATTAAACGTGCTAAGCAGGTAACTGACTGCATCAAAACTCGATCTAGAGTTTGAAATAATTTACAATATCTTATATTTCCATCTGCAATGTGGACTTTGCTTAATAATATGGTGTGAGACCAAATACATTTCTCCATTTTTTTGATACTCCAGGATGATAAAACACTATCCCTTTCGCTCTTTTAGTTAGCAGTTTATATGTAAAGAAAGTTGAAATAGGCTCAAGACTAGTATCATGTGTTTTATTAAGTTTTTGACTGGCGCTGTGAGGCATTGTTAGACATCTTTTCTGGGAATTTGTATTCTCCTTTCCCAATCCCTCAATCAACCAGCCAAGTGATTAAAAAAGTTGAAAAAAAAAAGAAAGAAAGAATGAACATTGAGGCATAAACCTTCAGGTTTACATTTTTCTTGAATGAAGCAAATTCTAAGTTGATTTAGTATGAAAAAAGACTAGACTTCGAGGTTTCCTTCTTTAGATGTACCAAGTACAGTTACATCACTTTGCTTTAAAGATTAACTGAAAAAGAAAAAAGAAAACATTAAATGGAGGATTTTTTACCATTTATTTGAAAGGGAGAAATCTTGAACATTATACAGGGAAGATGCTATGTATGTGTGTACTACCTGTTAAACCTTACTTTAGGTTCAATTATCTTTGAGATTTTCCTGGCCAAAAGATTATATACTACTCAAAATATGACCAAGGCAGGCATCAGGATTTTGATTAGTTGCTGAACATGTTGACTGATTGTTATTCTGTTTATCCACAAAGCTATTGCAGTCAAGGCTACATGTCAGTGTAGGGTGAAAAAATGCAATAGACTAAGTTTTAACAAAACTTAACCAGTGATGAGTTCAGACATGTGAAGAAATTATTTTAGGGATTTCCATAAGTTGTGATTTTGGTGAGTCCAATATCAGTTTAATATTGTCTTTGAAACCATGGAACTTGCTTAAATAGTGACATTGGTGTAGACTTTGATCTAAGTCACCATAACTCAATCAATGACATGACCAAATTTGATCAGTTCTAGGTCCCTTCCTGAAAAGGAACTCCCACATCCTCGATGGAATGATAAGAATTTGGAAACCTAAATCATTTTACACTATTCAATACTGCTCTATCTTTGCAACAGTAAAATTGAGTCTGTGTATCCACTTGGATCTTAGGTTATTTCTTCCTGGTGTTAATGTATGTCTAGCTTTGCTGGTGATGGAACCATGAGTGACCGAAGGTTATCTCACCTTGTTTTTTCAGTATAGTTTGTTTGATAAAAAGTTGAAACAACTTTTGTGTTTTTTTAGATGTAAAGATCCAAACTTTTTTCTGGCTACTTATTCTCATGAATCTATTGCTTCCCAAGGCTTATGAGTTGCTGACACTTACCTTTCACAGGAGTACTTTGACACCCTACGAACTGAGTTTAGAAGTGAAGTTGAACTACTGGCCAAAATTGATCATCGGAATCTGGTCAAGTTACTTGGTTATGTTGATAGAGGAAATGAGCGCCTTATTATTACAGAATATGTACCAAATGGTACTCTAAGAGAACATCTAGATGGTAAAGAATTTTGACTCTTAAACCATTAGCATTATGCAAAATGAGGAAAATGACCAACTGATGGTCCGTAATATTTCTTGCAGGTCTACGAGGCAAAACCTTGGACTTCAATCAGCGACTTGAGATTTCTATTGATGTTGCGCATGCCTTGACGTATCTGCATCTGTATGCAGGTGACTACCTTATATATCTATATAGCCGATTCACTTCCTACTTACTGCACAAAATCTCATTGAAGGATAATACTCAACTTGGAACATTAGGAACCAGTCGAAAAAAAGCATCTAAATTTGAAGGGCTTCTTGTTTTTGCTAGAAAATGCCAATTTTTAGCATACTGTTATAGAAATTATCAATAAGTAAAACTTTTTACGAGCTGACCCACTTGAGATCTCCAAATATATGATAAGCTAAATAGTGCATAATCTGGACCAAGGAAACATCCACCCTAAGCAGCAACAAAATCGTGCTTCAATGCTCTTTTCTTTTATCAATGGAGAAGACAACCTTTAGGATTCTCTTGCAATTAGTTATCACAATGGCATTATTTTGTAGATTAATGTTATGAGGATCTTAAACTGCATCGTACGAAATTAAAGCAGTTTACTGGTTTCTATTGAAGACACTCTTACAGTTAACCATACTGGTTAGTCTATCGTGTTAAATGCTGATATTCACTTAAACATTTTCTAATTCCATTTCAAAAGCCTTTCAGAATTTTGCTATTTCAAATGTGCTTCTCCTATCATTCTGCTTTTTGATTATTTGGTGGAAAGACATGATCTTAATTGTTGACTTTGCTGCAGAGAAGCAAATAATCCATAGAGATGTGAAGTCATCCAATATTCTTCTGACCGAAAGCATGAGAGCCAAAGTTGCCGATTTTGGATTCGCAAGGCAAGGAGAGATGGACTCTGATAAAACACATGTTTCGACTAAAGTTAAAGGAACAGTTGGTTACTTGGATCCAGAATATATGAAGACTTATCAACTCACATCGAAGAGTGATGTATACTCATTCGGGGTTCTGTTAATAGAAATTTTATCAGGTCGTCGTCCAGTGGAGTTGAAAAAACCTGCTGAAGAGAGGGTGACAATTAGATGGGTATGTTTCTTTTCCTCGTCTTTTTGACAACAATTTGACTTGGCTGCCAAGACTTTAAAAGCTATTTCACTCGGCTAGCTAGTTTTACTCTTAACATTTATGGCTTGTGCACTTCCCGTGTACCTAATCGCATGGGTTCTTGAAAGGCCAAGGGATCTGTCTGGAGTAAATTTGCTTAAGAGTCTGTATTAAAACAATGGTGTTTGTCTTGGAAGTCTTCCTGTATGATTTAATATCATATGGTAGTCATAAGTTCCTCCTGTCAGGTTCATGAACATCCACGTACCAATCAGTAGGTATTGTTTTCAACTGGGACTTGGATTAGTAGGTGAAGACTAAAAGGGAAAAACAAAGCAGAAAGGGAATAAAATGCATAAGATCATTCTAGTGAGCTTCTTGGTTTGCATCATCAATGTCAAAGGAATTTTTAGTTGCTATCTTGCTGATCCTCCTGTTCTGAGACAGTACTTCTTATGCTACATTTTGTTTGAATTCTTCGGCAATGATCAAAATGCATTGTGTTGAACATCTCTGTAGTTTTTCATTGAGATCTATTCTGTCCCATGCTATGCGTATAACTGTGCTACGTTTGATGACCTTTCTCAGTCAAGGAACTTTAGTAGTCAAATTTATGGAATTACTAAGTCAAAAAAAAATTTTTTTTTTGAGTGTAAGTGGGAGGACTCAAACCCAGGATCTCTCACTTACACTCCCTCCCCACCAACCCACCAACCACCCAACCCATAATGATTTCCTAGGCAGAAAGACCTAGTGAATATGGCCCTAATTTTCCACAAGCAAATAACAGCTCCATGCTCTTTCCTGCCTCATTGGATTTGATCAGAATTAAGAGACCACTGTCTAATGACTTCTTGGTCATTTGTTGGGCTGGCATCTTTCAAGAGTCCAAGTTTCAGTGCTTCCTGTCACATTAAATGTTTCTGATTTTACAGCATATATCTTCCAAAAATACATTAGTTGGAGACATTAATTTAGTTCTGTTTGTAGATAGATAGTTAATAGCTGCTGACTCTCTGTTAGAAGGGGCAAAGTGAACTGATTTTATGATGATGAAAATTCTGTACCCTTTTTGTAAATTTGAAATAGCATAGTGGTAGGAATAAGTGCAAGATTGAGTCGAAGTCTGTAATGTTTGATGAGTTATGCCGTGACTAATGTAAATGTGCAACAATTGATTACTGAACAGGTGTGTGTGTGTGTGTGTGTGTGTGTATTTGAGGATTATCCAGTTGCTTGCCCTTACTTTTCCTGGTCGGATGGAACTTAGGGTGATAAGTCTGTTGAGCCTGCATATCAGTCTGTTGAATTACCTTTGAGTGCTTTGAGGCTTCGGTAAAAGTGGCAATTTAGCTTTTAATTCTTAAAAATTAAAATCTCAACCAGATTTGGATTGTTTACAACACCTCTCCCATCGTGTGCATGCAGGCTTTTGGCAAGTATAGTGAAGGAAATGTTTTTGGCATGCTCGACCCCCAAATGCATGAAACAATAGACAGGGAGATACTAATGAAGATGTTTGGTTTAGCTATCCAGTGCGCAGCACCTACACGAGCTGATCGTCCAGACATGAAGGTAGTGGGAGAGGAATTGTGGGCAATTAGAATGGACTACATGAGAAGGGGAAGGAGTGAGTGACTTGGAAGTTTGTAGTGGCTTTTTTTGTTGATGCTGTATAGAAAGACCCTGTTTTGACAATTTTCTGTTGGCCTTTATTTTCGTCAATTCCACGTTTTTCTCTTATGATAATGATCCGTTGCCTCAAACTTGGTGCTCATCAATTGTGTAGATGCATTTGTATTAGCTTTTGGCTTTGCGTCACTCAGGGTACCCTATTCGAAAGGATGATAGCTGTTAACGACGGCAATACTTGAATGAATTACATCGTTAGTACAGAACATTGCTCTTCGGAACAAATTGCAGAACACTTGCATGATTCGTTGTCCCATTGTTCCGTTTTCTTTTGCTTCGGATTTAGAACCGTGAAAGATTGAATGGATGCAAGCAAGGCGGACTACCTATTGGCTTGATCAGGGTATGATTGATCCTTGTAATGAACGTGGTGCGGATGGAGGAAATGAAGCTACGGAGACCCTCAGGGAGTGGAAACCCACGTAAATGTGGATGGGATGTCAGCCATTTTTCAGAGCCTTTCCTTATTCCCATCCCAGTTTCTCTGCTGCATCTTGCATCCCTGTAGCTACTAGTTTGAAAATGGTTTAAGAATGAGCTCAAGTGTGATATACTACTAGAGTAAATAATCACTACGAATCAATCGGGTGAAAGGATGTTCAAATTTGGTTTTCAAAGCAAAGCCCTGTGTATGCATAAAAAGACTAAGAAAATGCGTTCACGTCTTAATATATTGAGAAGGGAAAACGTATGACAGATGCTTGAAAGCAGTGTTCTGCTTCACACAAGTCAAGTGACTGATCAGCTGATCATTTTGAACAGGTAATCAAACAATTCAGACCTTATCTATAAATTAACCTGCCACTCTCCAACATTACTCTGTGAGTAGTCTTCCCGGAATCAAGATTCAAGAATGAAGATGGGGTATTCCAAGTGGTTGTTTGCAACTGCATTCCTCCTTCTCCTCCTGCTGGCGCTGGCCATTGCCCATGACACAGGTCCGGACATCTCCATTTTTTCTTGTTCTGTCTCTTTCGGGTGAAATTATAATATTCTACGCAACCTTTTGACTTGTCCATATTGAGCATGAACCAACTACAGTAATTGTGCACTTATATGACACCCTTTAATCCGGGGAGAGGAAGAAAAGATATTTCATATTTGTAGCTTAATTGTGCGTGTATTTCTTTCGGAAATCTATCGAGGATGAATCTCCTAAAATTTCTTCACTCGAGCCGCCCAAAAAAAAATTTTTTTTTTTCTTCTATACACAAACGGGTCTAAAATAGCCAGATTAGACCATGTACGGAGTTCTTTGTATGAAAAGATTGATCGTTTTAAACATCTCTTGAAGCCATTAACTACTGCAGAGATGGGTCCAGTATTGTGTGGAGATACAGGAAACGAAAAGGGTCCAAGTAGAAGGAAGGCCGCGGCTGTGGCGGCAATAGAAAGGACGTGTGAGACACCGAGCAAGCGGTTCAAGGGGCCTTGCGTAAAGGAGAGCAACTGCGCCGCCGTGTGCCAGACCGAAGGGTTTCAGGGAGGGAAATGCAGGGGCCTCCGCCGACGCTGTTTCTGCACCAGACCTTGTTCGTCATCTTAAACCATCGAGACCGCAGCTTGTGTTCGTGGCTACGTAAAATAATAATAACTACTACTACATACAGTACAGATAGCTATGACCCTCTTGGAATATGCATTCTATCAAGAAGAAGAATATTCACAAAATCATCATCAATCAGTACAAGAAGAAATCTTAAGATTGAAGTATTAGATACTGAGCTAAGGAGGGAAAAAACAAAAGTTGCCGTACTGAGCAGATTAGTTAATCATAAAATATACTACTACATAGTTACATAATTGGCCCAAACGACTTTTGCTGTTGCTGTTGGACGGAAATTGGAGACTCGATAAAGCTTTCTGCTTACTTTGCATTATTCACGGATCCATCAAGACTATTCGTACATTTCAGTATTTTTGTCCTGTCCTTTACAATGGAAGGACGTTTTATCTTCTGTTTGGTACAGGGGGCTTGTTTATTTCCGTGTTGCCCATTGAATTCTCTCACAAGATTTCACGACGATCAGCCTAAAGAAAAGAAAACGATCATTTAGCTAAGCTGAGCTTGAGCTTGAGTATGGAACCAGAAGAAAGAGTCCTCGCTCCAATTCTGCGTCTGCTTTTCAACATGCTCTAAAACTCTTGTTCCCTTTGGTCCGGCGGTTAAAGTAAACAATATTTTGTGCTCCAGTGATATTTGTGGACGATAGAGACGATGATGCAGAAGAAGACATAAATTTGAACTGGCCATGATAAGGAGGGTTATCTCTTTGGGCGGGCTGAAGGGATATCTATCCCGACTAATTTTCCTTTTGCTTTCTCTTTTGCATTTAGCTTTTACCAAAGGGATGAGACAACACATTGAACAGGCATCTCCCGAGTCCTGCCCTTTGAATTCACGAAATAGAGTATCATGCAAGTGCTACTCGCCAACTTATTCAGTCCGTTTGATGAATCTGAATTTAAAATCTAAACACTGCTGAAACAGCTAGCTAATGTGCTGAACTTTAAGCACGGAAAAGAAAATCTTAATGTCGAATCTATTAATATTGTTTAATAAACATGTTTAATTGAGTGCTTAGTAAGTTGAATTGTACAGTATCCTAATTCGACAATTCCGCCCCGCTTACTATTATCCATTTCTCCTTTTTCACTTGCGCATGGTCATATAAATATCATCCATTCATCCTGGTTTGGCAGGAGAGAGTTTTCAATGAGGGTAGTAAGAGTAGGTTATGAAATTATGAACAACAGTAAATGCAGCGAGAGTCGAAAAATCCTGCACGGAAGATTTTACTAGCTAGGCTCCCTATTTTCCAAGAATTGATGAAGACTCGACAGAGAAAGGGCCTTTAAGAAAAATCTGTCCTGACTCGATGACTCAGCTTACAAGTGGTGGCGCTGTCACACTGTCATTTGCCCTTACTAGTTACTGCTACTGCAGCAGTAATGGTGGGGCTGTCACACTGTCATTGCCCTTACTACCGCAGCAAGTAATGGCACCGCTGAAGCTACCTACCAAACTCTCTCATTTCCTTTCATGCACGCGTCTCTGATCTCTGTGCAACCATTTCTGCCGCCACCTGTCGGGCACGTTCTGTGGGTAGATGTTTTTTGACCTATTTTTTCATTCATTTATATCAATCGTATCTGGCTACCGATCAATTGGAAGACTCGAGTACGTTATGAAACATTTCAAGCCCTATAAATAAACCAGCATGCCATAGAGAGGCTTCCTCACCCACTTCCCACGCTCCATTACGAGTCCTTCCGATCTCTATAATATGATGATGACGAAGATGACGTATTCCATGCGCCTGTTTGCAACTGCATTCCTCCTGCTGATGCTCTTCATGTCCACAGGTCTACACCATGCCATCTCCTCCTTGTTTTTGTTGTCTTTTCCGTGCTCTTATCATTTTGAGTTTGTTCCAAACCATGCATGCATGATGAACATTACATCACATCTTGGGCCGACAACTTTCTTCCCTCTAATGCCTTCACGACGAGTGTGGTTCTTGTTACGCGTTTAAACAACCACTGTGGCTACTAATTGGTTTTTTTTGTATCGTGTGTGTGTGTGATATGCTTGCGTTAAACAGAGATGGATCCAGTGAGGGTGGCAGAGGCAAGGACCTGCGAGTCCCTGAGCCACCGGTTCAAGGGAACGTGTGTAAGAGGGAGCAACTGTGCAGCTGTGTGCCAGACCGAAGGCTTTCCAGGGGGGCAGTGCAGTGGCCTCAGAAGACGCTGTTTCTGCAGCAAACCTTGTTAGATCATCTTCTTCACTCGACTCCCCTGATCGCCTGAGGTTGTTCCACTCCGCTCTAGTAGTAGTACTACTATTGTAATCCTCTAATGTCAGCCCCGAAATAAATTGCTAGTCCCTTTCAAACACGGAGCTACTTTGTTCAGGTGTTTGCTGCTTGACAGTTTCTAGGCTATTTCGTTTTTCTCTTCTCTATTATGAATGAATTTATCATTGTGCGCTGCATATTGTTTTTGGAAATTATTAGAAAAACTTGAGGCCGTAAAACGCTTCTTTTTTTTTTTTTCTTTTTCAAAATTATTGAACATAGTCGACAAAAATGTCCCAGATTAGCAAATTAGAGGATGCTATTCAGGGGCCTTACTGATCAGCAAATTTCCGAAGGAAACTAGTTTCAAAATTCAGCCACGCTAAACTAGTCTAAATTTTAGACGGGAGGGGACACATGGTGCTCCCAGATTAGCTTGAGATCTTCCATAGTTTAGACGAGTAGAGATCCTAATCCACAGATACATCTTATAATTAGCATAGCCAGCCTTCAGAGCTAGTTATTATTATAACTAAGTAATAGTAACTGCGATGAAGCAACGAGAACAGAACGTGGAAATGTGAATCGGCATACCACATTGTCAAAACCACCGTCATTGCAAAGCAAAGCAATCCGGTGACTGCTTTTTCTCACCCTCCGTGATGAATTGGCCCTTTTACTCGTACCTCATATGTGTCTATCTTTCTCACCCTCTGCTTCTGCTTACATGCCTCCTCCATCTAAAGTCTAAACGGGGTGAAATAATAGCATAACTCAACAGGTCTGGCGGCAGCAAGATGAGCATCTTTTAGATGATCCCTATGAATTCTCTACGTCAAAAGGAAGTTTTAGAAAAATAATATATGTCATATTACCTTTCCGGACCCAGTACAGCCACAAGGGCTGCCTCATAGCAGTGCTTTGGTAAGGTCGCTAAAAAATTTTACTCCAAATCGGCCACTGAAATCTCAATCTTCTCCACCTGCTCCTCAGCGACGAGGGATGCACATTCAGTACGTGTTCTGGCATGAAATCATGCCTGGTCAATATCCCCACAACTGGCACTCCCTGAAAAATCCAAAAACAGCATTTACAGGCAGTTGGAGCAGGATAAAAATATAAACATATAAAAATAAAGATTGGAGAATAGAAGTTGACTTGTAAAAGCACGGATACAAGCACTTAGGACCTATTGAATCAATATCCCCACAGGAGAAAAACATACGGTGAAGGAGACTTCAATTACCCAATCATTTTCATGACTTCAACATGAATCATGGACCTCATGTTTAACCCAACAAGAACTTGTCTTGAAGAACCAAATCGATCAGGCAGCGAAAGGATCTATCTTGATCAGATTATGGATAAATTGGACGGATTCTAGACAATCAAGGACTGCTCGAGATTGAATAGAAGGGTAGAATGACACCACAATTCAACGTGATCTTGAATTGATAAGTCAATTGAAAAATTCAAGAATCCTCTCAAGTATTCAAGTTGGATCTCTTGGACAAGAGATGTTGCTAACACAAAGTGTTTGCTGGAAATTTTCTTTTATAATTCACCTCCAAAAAATGTTGGACTTTAAGGCTCTTTTATAGCCTTTACAAAGACTCAAAAGAAATCTAACTAAATTAGAAAACTTCTTAACTAAACCTAACTCAATTCTAACTAGGAAACTAATTCAACTTAAGGCTTAACTATGGTTAACATGACCTAATTTTTTTTTTTTTTTTTTTTTGGTGTGTCCCGCAGGGAGTGGACCCCGCAGACTATTCACCACCCTCAGCAACTTGCTGGCAGCAAGGTTCGAACCAGGGACCTGAGTCTCCATCTTCAGCAACCTCAACCACCAGACCAAGCCCTGAGGGCAACATGACCTAATATTTTAATTAACCAAACTAATGATTCATTTAACTCTTAAGCTAACATGAATCAGACCAACTAACAATACTTGAACCAACCACAACAATTGGCTGGAAAATATCATAAACACATGATACTAAGGACTTAATAACTAAGTAAACACACTAATTCTCAAGAAAGGAATGGCTGGAACGTTGGACTTCAATTACTCAACCATCTTCATGACTTGAACAGGAATCATGGACCCATGTTCGTATCATGTAATTATTGCAGTAATCTCTCTCTGAAAAACAGAGAATTGTTTCTGCTATGAAGGACGAGAGAGAGAGAAAGAGAGAGAGGTTGCCATAATGAATATAGATAGTCATGTATATCATACGTGTAAGACAGGCAGTAAGAAATGAAAGCTGGCTAGTCATGAAAGCAGAGACTGACGTAACTCCTACTTGCAAGACAGACAGTAAGTAATGAAACATTTTCAGTTCCAAAAAGTAAGGAAAACAAAGGTGATGGGGAGAGAAATGAGGCGCATTTGAAATTGCAACTAATAAAAAACAAGAGCATAAGTTGCTGTCCAAGTGATTTTTTGCCATATCAGAATAAGTACATAGTAAAATTCTTACTCCAGGTATTTTTGGAACAACCAGCATATGCCTCAAACCGACTTCCCGGAAAAGTATAAGAGCCTTTGCCAAGGACATCGTCTCTACCACAGAATATGGTGAAGTGTTAACAAAAGGATGCAAATCTACGAACATATTCATCTCTTCATCTGACAAATCTATATCTTCAATCCTGTCTCCATTTCCCAAACCCTTCTTTGCAAAATCATCTGCCATGAACCGTTTAAAGGCATCAGAGAAATTAGGCATTGGACTATGCAAAAAAGCTTTCTTCTTCAGCAATGTGATGAGATGGGCACGGAGGATAAGACCAACCAAAACTGGGGCTTCAGAAAATGGGGGCACATCCACCACCGGAAACCCATTATGCCCAGTTGTCTTGAGGACATGAACTATATTAGCAACCTTCTCAATGCCTTGGAAAAGCTGAAGTGGGCCGGTGACCACATCCCCAACTGTCAGTTGCCTCATGTACGGTTCAGCATGAGCTTCTAAGTAAGGAAAACCCTTTGACCTCATAATCAGATCGTATATATTTCCATTAAATGCATCAGCTACAGTCTTGGAAATAAGAAGAACCAGCATTATTAGGGGCAGCAATAATAGATTGTTTGTAAGTTCCAAGATAATAACACATAAAGAAACAGTCATCCTCATAGATCCACCAAGAAGAGAAGCAGAACCTAGGACAGCAAAAAGGCCATGGTTGAGAGTTGAGCGTGAACCAACTAGCATTCCTACAAGCCGTCCATAAGACGCGCCAGTAACAATAACAGGTACAAAGAGGCCTGTAGGTGCGACAATGCCATAACTAAAGATGCTCAGGAAAAAACAGGTGACGAAGAAGATTAGCATTGAAGAGTGCTGGAACTCAGCATCAGTATTCTTGCTGAAAAGGTTTTTGATTGCATCATCATTTGTATTGAAAAAGAGGCTGGCTAAATCATTGTAGTGACCAGGGGCACACTGAAATTTCTTATAATTCCCAGACCGGCCAATTGTTGGACAAGGCTCTGAAGGATCAAGCGGACAAGGACGGCAAGATGCAATCCATGGTAATCCAAATAGAAGACAGGATGTGCATATGGATATACAGCAAGCAAGAATTATCTTGAAAAAAGTGCCTTTTCTGGAATTGGAAACAGAAAACATTGGATAATGTATCTGCATGTGCCTTAAAAAAAGGAAAAGGAAAATCTTGAAAGCAGAAGTTAGAGTTTGGGAACTTACTCATTAATCAGATTGTAGATTCGGAGAACCTTTTCAAGTAAACTATTGTACAAACTTCCCAATATGCCCCCTACAACTCCAAGAAGTATTACTGGAGGCACATCCCATAGGTGATAGGGAATATCAGCTGAGGTCACATCATACATGATTAGCCCCCCTTTACCAAATAGTCCACATTTTCCACTCAAACAAACATCAATCAAAGCACGAAGGACAATCGCAACAATAGCAGCTGTGAAGAAAGCTCTCCACAGAAGAGCACTTCTCCACCTGCAGAATAAATAAATCTTTCAGTGCCTGAACAGATGTTACAAAAAGAAGTTCCCAATGGAAATAAATAGTTCCTAGAAAAAGCATCATATTTACATGAAGTGCCAAATAGTGAGAGGAGACACTGTTGATTTGCGTCCAATGTGACAAACATACTGGTAACATCATCTTTAGGATGTGGGACAGAATCATATTGCTAATTCAGGGTGGTTCTAAGAAACATCTGGAAGACCGACGAACGAAGTTGTACAAGTTGATGTGATATAGAGGAAATGGAGCAGAAAGACAGAGTGAATGACCCATTCCTAAATCAAGAAATTAGTTTTCCCAATTACAGCACAAAGTGTACATATAATCTAATAACTTAAGCCCATTAGTGCACAGTCCTCAACTTCTCACATGCAAAGTTTATTTTACCACCATCTCACGACAAGAAACAGCAGCACCATAAAGTTTCTCTCACCAAAAGCATGAATGAGATTATTTAAAGTACACCATCCAATTCATTTCCTTCAGCTTCCTTATTGGTGTAAAAGCAAATGATCTTGTAAATTCATAAAGTTTATGGTTAATCCCAAAGGGTTAGTTCAAAACTTAGTGCTGCTAGGTACCACCTGATTTCGATAGGCTTTCCTTGCAAGCTGTCAATTCCAACTCAGCAATTCAAATCTACTAACATTACAATGACCCCCCAAATTTCCAAGCTCACAAAGTAATCAAAAGTTTTTGCAAGGATAAAGTAATCCATTTAAGCCAAATACTAATCTGAACAGAGAAACACACTCAACCCTCTCTAAAAATGATTCTAAACATGATAACTTAAGACTTACAACTGCACAACCAAAGGCAAAAATTCATGAAGCAAACATCCAAAAGGAAAAAACAGAAATCTGAACATTGAAGTTACAAAAGCAGAATTAATATAATGAAACTCCCAGAACAACCAGCCTTCAATTTCAACAAGAGCATAAGTATGAGAAAACTAGAGCATCATCTGACTGATAACAAAGGCAGAGCCTGTAGGTTTAGCATACCAAGATGCCATTTCTTCGAGAGCAAATAAAACACCACCAACAGGAGCACGAAAAGCAGCAGCAATCCCAGCAGCTGATCCACAAGTTACCAAATCTCTCCGATCTCGATCATTTTTAAAAAACCGCAGCCATTTCCAAGTTAAACCATACTTTTTTGACCCGCCCTGGCCCAAAATTGCAGCAATGCATGCACCAGTATGGACCATTGGTCCTGCCTTGCCAACATTGAGAGAGGATGACACAGCAGAAATGCTACCAATAATCTGGACATTTAGGCCCATGTCAAATAACTGCCTGAATTTTATAATAGAATCTAAAAACATGAGAAACTACAATCTGTAAGAACCCAACAGTACATGGTGAAGAAAAAGCCAAAGTAAAAAAAGAAAAGTAGCAGTTCTGGGCAAACTAGTCTACAAATTTCCACCAAGTGAATATTAAAACCACGATGGGTGCTAGTAGTTGCTTAGAGTGACCATTAGAGTCACCTCCAACGAAATCTTGGTTTGCTAGATTGATTGTTAAAACAACAGGCATATCTATTATCGAAGATATGTCCCTTGGAACAGAACCTCATAATTCTCCCAAAACGATACTTAGCTACTACAATTGGATCCTAGTGGAGCGGGCTCAAACATGATGAGATAACCATTTCTTGACACATACAAGTTACACTAAACTCTCCCAGAGCCCAAATCCCCATTAGTCCAACATGTCTCATTGCTTTCCCCTCTGATTAACTGCTTAAAAATGCTTGTACAGTCCATTAGAAGATTTATGTATGCTATCATTGCCACCGTCAGTATCTATGCATTTGGCTTTCTCTCCTACCTCTCTATCTATCAATCTCATACTCTCTCTCCCTCTCTGTGTGTGTGTGTTTTTTTTTGGGGGTGGGGGTAAGGGTGTGTGATGCATCTGAGCGTGTGAGAAAGGGGAGGAGGGGGATATGGGAGCTGTTACGCAGGGTTACAAATATCACATAAGTAGTTAGATAAGTTCCAGGATGATCTGCTGTATAAAAATCTCCCACTATGCATTGATACACACAAATGATCAGAAGTTCTTGCCAAACCATGCACATATCGGTTTCAGACTGGAAATTGCTCAAAGTAAGCAGCATAAGAAGGAAGGGAAGTACAGAATAAATGAACAGAAGATATACAGACAAATTTTGTACTGATCATAATTACCTTGACAAGCAAAGTTCTTAACGAAAATATTGCTGGTGCATCTACGCCATTCAAGTAAGCCTTAACCTCTGGTATACCTGAACCAGCACATTCCGGGGCTATAAAAGCCGTAATCAAACTTGCAAACAAGGTCAACGCAAAATTTGATGATGAAAAGATAGCAAAAGCTGCCACAAACCTGTTCCCAAAATTTTTAATCACGTTAATCAAACACCCTCAAAAGATTATTTTTATTAAAAAAAAAAACCGATCTGCAGTCTATAAACCTGCATGCTAAAGCATACTTACAAAATACCTAACCTTCATGACTTTGTGAACAAAATATTATAGCCTAACTAATCAGTAGTTCCACACCCATAAAGTCCTTTATACCATATGCAGCAAATGACAAATTACATCCCAAAATGTCAAATTAGAAACACAAAATTAACAAAACATGTTGAGTAACAACAAATTTTTTTTTAAAAAAAAGGGTGAAGCATCATCACCTTCTCGCCAACATCATGTCGGAGGTGACAACAAACTTCAAACCTGCAATGTTTTCAACTGCAAGGTTGTTGAAGAAGCCCACAAGACTGACAAGAAGTCCAATAAGGAAACAGAAAGTCCATTTCATGAATATGTACTGGAAAATTTGGATCTTCCGATTATTCCTCCAATCTTGCTTGAAAAGGGCATTCTCCATAATCCTAAAGCCCAGAGATTAATAGATTCAGCCTCTAAAGCATTGCAGATTCTTAGTTAGAGAGATGAAGTGAACTATAATAAACTAATTAAGTGTTAAACACGCAGTAATGTGGTAAAATTCAACAGCATCTGATATCAGTTCAATCTGAAAATGATGTGAACCAGCTCAAATTGGTACGCAATGAACACATTTATCTCATCTGCGAGACAGATGAGCAGTAGCAAATGGAAAAAACGGTAAAAACATGTCCAAAAGGTCTTCCATTTTCACATATTGGTTGAATTTGACTTCCGATATAGCGCACAAAGTCAACAACAGAAGTGCCATGAAGCTTGACTCATAGTTCAATAATAACAAATCAAGTCAACATTCACGAACTGAAACCCTGCGGACGCATAAAAATATGTTCTTCTATTCGTTTATTCCCAGAACGAACAAATACTCGAATAATCGAAGCTATATTTTGGAAAGGCCAAAAAAAAAAAAAAAGGAATGCAAGTAGGGAAGGTAAAAGCCGACGTAGTAGCGTGAGTTAGTACTCGTAGTCAAGGCTTTCGATAGCGCAGAGATTAGAGCCGACGATGGCAAGTTGCGAAGTGGTATTGGAAGCTGATCTGCGGAGGGTATGATGTTGTTCTTCGTGTTGTTGTAGCAGAGGCTGTGAGAGCAAAGATTCTTCTTCCACTGCAGCCTCCGCCGGAGGTGACGCGGCAGCCATGTTACTCTGTTATTGTCAAAACGAAGTAAGAATCACCGGATTATAAGTACTGGCAATGCATTAACGAAATAGATAGAATTGGGAAAATCAGCTAGAATACGTACCGATACAGGTAGGGATGATTAATGATGAGATGGGGGAGATGGGACGGAGACTGGAGACACAGCCCAATTGGCAACGAGAGGGGATGAGTCGAGACCAGAATCCGAGCAATAAATTCAATCAATTTTTAAAACTGGAGTACTGAGCAAGACAGCAAAGTTTGCTACGACCACGCCCAAACCCACCCCCGACTTCCCCTTGCTAGTTTTTTATGGGATACAAACCAGTCGGTAGAAGTAGAACGCGAACCCAGCCAAATTTTGTGAAGGAAGAAAAAATTTAAAAAAGAAGAAAACGGATAAGGAAGCAGGGTACGAAGGAAGAAAAAATTCCTTTTTCCCTGGGTACTCTTTCAACGTGGTTTCCTTTTTTGTCATGCTATAGCCTATACGGTAACCCATCTTTCGGTGTTATCGACTTGCCGTCCCAGTCGCAACCAACAACCCAAATTTCGATGTTAGAGTTGAGACTGGTTGTCCACCGAGGTGCAGGTCAAACTTGCATTCATTTCCAAGAGTTTCTCAAAGTGTCGTCGGCGGATGCAAAGTCATCCATTTATTGAATTTTATAAAAAAAAGTTAGTAATCAAAATACAACATTTTATATAATTTATGGAGACATAAAATGTTGAACGCAGAGCATCGGATTGAGACATAAAGTTTGCACATATATATAATGGCAATATTCTATTTTGTATATATGTGCAATTATAATTTTATACATTGTATTATTTTATTATGCACAAATATATTATGATATGGTGTGTTAGTTCATTCTAAATTGTCTCTTGGTACAAGTTTCTGAATGAGAGAGAAAGCGTGGTATAATAAAGCATCACTGTACAGGGGATTTGGGGCAGGAACGATTGCAGAAATCAATTGTTTCGGAAGATTGATGGCCAAGATTTGGTCAAAAAAAATTGTAAGATCCAGATTTTATCTTGTATATCATTTTTCACATTATGTGTGGGGTGTACAAAATTTTATTTTATAATTACACGTTGTGCAACATGAGTTATATTGTATACAAAATATATAACAAAAAAAAAAATCGACTGTTCCTGCCCAAATCCCTTTACAAGTGAAAGATCTTTCATAGTCTAGTCTATGTAACCAGCAAACATGGATTGGCATTTAACCAAACATTTTCTTGCTGGCACGTCCATCTCTATGAATTGCTTGTCGTATAGATATTTGTGGCTGCAAAACTTCTGAATTGAATTGTCATGCCGATACGTTACATTACATATCACATTATAAAAATTATTATATTATTACTATTCTGAAAATTTCTTTTGAATAAACTTCACAATTCGAAGTGGTATAATATTAATTTTCGAAATTATCATCACTCACACAACTACGAAAGTTTGGATTGTTTGTTTCCGTCAGAAAATATTGTCGTTTTCCGTGATCACATTTCCCTATCACCTTTTTTCCTCACAAATATCAAATCGCTACAGTAATTTTTTCATGAAAAATGACGAAAAATGCAATCCAAACACACCCTAAGCTTGCCGCTTCGTCAAGTTGGAAAATACCGAAGCCGCTTTTAGTTATTTTATTTTTTAGGAACCGATGTCTCATTTTCACGCGAGTCACGTTTGCAAATAGCAAATCCGATGATCAACCAAAATTCTGCTCATCGTGTACTAGCAAAACAACGTCGTGGCAATTGGTGTGGGCATTCAAGGTGAATTGTCCCAGATTGCTATCTTAATCCCACTTTTTGGCAAATTGAATTGTGTCCAAGTACTCTATATAGATCGAATGACTAGTTGTAAATTTTTTCTAAGGAATGAACCTATTGAGTTGGGAGAGTCTGACGGGGACTGAACCAATATTAGAGTAGACGGGTGAATTACTCACTTGTATGGATTTAAAATACTTCTCATATAGAGGCACATTGATGAGAGGCAAGGTTTGAATTCCTAACCTCTTACCCTATTATTAATGTGGTGACTAACTTCTCTTGAGAGTTGGTTGTCACAATGCATGTATTATCGAGAAAAAAAAGGTGGTATTTCATTTCTGTGCCATCTTCACAATTCACATAGACCAGCCCCCAATCATGAAGCCATGATCTTTCGCAGGCCATATGAAGCAGGTCCATAGTTCGGGATCCAGCCCATTCCAAATTAAACCATGTCCATGGAGTGTCCGTATGTAGTCCACGGCACGGAAAGCATCCTGGGTAGTGTGTGTCCAACAGTAGCCGCGGAAAGCAGAACTGACCAATAAATTTGGAGTACCCACGCCCTGACACCTATTATCACTTCACTTCATCACTTTTCTCATCCAGTCCCGCTCCCACTCAATTAAGTAGGGATGTAATCGAGCCAAGTCGAGCTCGACTTGACTCATATGTAACTAAGTTTAAGTTTGATCGAGTTCAAAAAATTGTAACTCGAAGCTCGACTTGAAAAACTTCCTTTAAACTCGACTCGATAAGGCTTGACCTTTAGTCAAACCTTATCAAGTCGAGTCTAATCAAGTTTTTTTTACTCGACTCGACACATTTCCTTTTTCTAGACATTTTTTTCTTTTTAGGTCTTTTTACAATTATGTTATTACTTTTTTGTCATTATGGAATTTTATTATAATGAAGAGTATATAGTAAATTCAGTATAAATTATACCCATAATAGTCATTTTATAATTATAATACATATATATTATTTAAATATACCCCGCCTCGACGAGTAGCTCAACAAGCCACAAGTCTCAAAACATTAGCTCGAAACTCGACTCGAAAAACAATCGAGTAGCCCGAGGCTCGGTTCGAACTTGATCAAACCGAATTCAAGCCAAATCATTTACCAAGCTACTCGCGAGTAGTTCGGCTCGCCTACATCCCTACAATTAAGTAAACAATAAAACCACTGGGCCAATGGCTCAATAGGCATTAGGGAGGTCTGTATACCCACTAACCCCTACCACAGTTTCCTTAGACTCCCTTTTCCCCTAGATTATGATAGAGTAGGATATACAAATGTATCATTGCTGAAAAAAAAAAAAAAAAAAGTAGACAACTGAAAAAAGATTTTGATATCTTGTCTAATGCAGGATAATTTCTTGATCCCTTGTTTTTTTTTTTTTTGGATTATTTGTCAATAAACAACATCTACACTATTAGGGAAGCTCAATTAGGCTAATGGAGGTGTACTTCTATATAAGCTCTAGGATTTAATTACAAATACAAGATTGGATATACTTGCAAATGTAAAGTTTGAATCCTTAATCTACGACCACACCTCTTTCTTATTTATTTTTGATTTTGTGGCAATTGATCAATTATTTTTTGCGGCTAATATTGAGATTTCAAAAATTTCTCTTTTTTCTTCCTCCTTTTTAAACTCCATCCCTTTCTTCTTTAAAAAAAGAAATTAGAAAAAAAGAAGCCCATCTATTTTGATACTAACGTTTGAATAGCAATTATTTGATGTGTATGACATAGATAAATTAAAAAAATATATATTTATGATGTAAGAACTATCCAAACACAGGCAGCTGTGGACATCACTAGTACTCGTGCCATAGCTTGTTTGGAATCATATAGACGTGGATAGTCCAGCTATTCTCTTGCCAAACTACCAAGAAGATTAAACCACCTAGTAATTAGTTGCAACAACTTTCTCCCCTTTTCTCCCTAATAAGGACGACTACAAGTTTATCCAGTTAGGAAAAAAAATGTCTCCATTTCTTGTATTCCAAAATTAAATAAACGTATGTCATGATGTAAATATATAAGTGTTAAAGTACAAGGTGCATGCTTCTGCATTGAGTTTCATCCAAATTTAAAATAGGAATTTTCAAAGCAGACAAGAGAACGACCCCACCTAACAGTTCCTTTTTTCATTCGGGTTTGTGTATTATTATACGTCACTATCATGGATAGATGTTGATGGATTTTAATGTCCGCATCCTATAACAAAAAAAATGAAACAAATTAATACATTTTCTTGTTTTTTTTTTCCTCCAACGTTTTTTAAGAAATCTCTACCGCGTTGCCTCAAAATTATGGGATTCCATTTTTAGTTTATTTATTTTCTTTTAAATTATTTTTACAAAATTTAGACAGCGTTGTCTCAAAATTATTGAATTCCTTATTTAATTTTTTTTTTCTTTTCTTCCGCTGTTTTGAAAAGTAGGAACACTAATTCCTTGGACCACTACTTCTATGTATTATATATATACCGTATTTGTTTAGATTTCCTTTTACTAGTTTTCGGAGGAGACCATTTATTCTTTGAAAAAACCACACTTTGAAGTTAAGGATTATGACAACATTGGATAATGACAGGCGTACTTTTGAAACCATGGAGCCCAATGGAAAAGACATGCAGACCCCTAAGCGCAAGTTTTTTTGATCGCCAAGGATTATTCATTTTTCCTAGCCTTATAAATAATTTAGTGAACTAATGATCAATAGACAAATTAAACGCACTAATGATAGCTTCAATAACAATTTAGTGAAATAATAGTAGTATTAATTCTTTTAGATTTGTTTATTTATTTATTTTTGTGTTTTTTTGGGGATGGGTATCAAATTTGTTTAGAAAAAGTGGTGCGACCTAGATTGTGACGTGGAAAGAAGTTATTGGCCAGAAGTGCCCGTTCCAGGGTCAACCCAACTGTCGGCATTATACAGTAGTAGTATAAAAAAGGGTTGCAGTCTAAAAGCCTCTTGTCTTGTGCAGCACTGTGTAGTGTGTGAGTGCGTGTCGCAGTGCCTTTTCTCTCTTTTCTTTTTCTTACTCAAACTATTGGACAGTAGTATTATTATTAATTTTGGGAGCTTCGGACACTTAAAAAGCGGGCATTGGCCGGTGTGGCCGGCCGCCCTCAGAACCGAAGAAATAATCATGATAATGGAGTACTAAGACGACTATTGCGTGTTACTGAAACTAGTCTAATCGTGTCACCCTTTAGAAGTCCAAAATCCAGTCATTTAATCCAACAGTAGACAAAGTACTCTAATAGCCATTGAGGCCTTCTCCCCACCCCTGAAAGGTGAAAATCAGAGCTTCGGACAGACCACCAAAAACTGAGCAAACCTTTTAGTTCTGGTATTGATAATAAGGAGTGAGCGGAGTCGGCATCGCTTTTCGTGAAGTGGATATGGGATTTGTGTTGGGGCTAGTGATGGGAGTGATCGTCGGCCTGGCTTTAATCGTCGGCTTTGTTCGCTCCGAGAATTCCCGATCCAAACGCCGCTCTGAGCTCGTAAGTCCACTACTTTACATACGCAATGCATTCCTACTACTACTACTACGAAAAACCAAACCTTGTGCTCCATTTAGATGCTCTTTTTTTTTTTTTTGGTTTGTTGTTTATGTTAAAAATTTGAAAGGCGACGACGGTAGCGGCGTTTGCTAGGATGACAGTGGGTGATTCTAGGAAGTTACTGTCGCCGGAGCATTATCCTTCCTGGGTGGTTTTCTCCCAGCAGCAAAAGGTATTGTATTGTGATTTGTTAAAAAATAAAAATAAAAATATGTGTCTGCATATCTTGTTTAATTCAAATAATGTGTTTTTATGGTTGGTTGTTTCTCAGTTGACTTGGTTGAACCTTCAGCTGGAAAAGATCTGGCCTTATGTCAATGAGGTACATTTAATCTCAATAAATATGCAGGCACCTGTTTTGCACCTTTCCTTTTTCTTTTTTATTGGATCTCGGATGGTTAGTATTGATTTTTTTTTGTAAGTGCATTGTGTTGATATGGATAATTTTGGGGGCATAGGCGGCTTCGGAGCTAATAAAAACTAATGTGGACCCGATTTTGGAGCAATACAGGCCGGTATTGTTGGCTTCATTGTCATTCTCCAAGTTCACACTGGGGACCGTTGCTCCTCAATTTACAGGTATGAAAGTCTTGATTATTGAGGTACTTTCAGTTTTGTGTGTCTATTTAGCAAGTTTTAGTTAATTTGAGATATGATTATTTATTATGCATTCCGTAAATTTGTATGCATTATCTGAGGTGAGTAATGCTGAAAGGAACATAATGACGAAGATTAGAAAGTCTGATCAGTAGCTGATACTGATCGTACTATAATTTTCTTGTTATTTTGGCCTAGTTTTTTTGTGAATAAACTATGGAGTAGTTTTCGAGTTAATAGGCTGAAGGAAGTCATTTAGTAATTCACAATTGCAATGTTGAGGCTGTTGAGTAGGACCGAAATAGCAAGCAAGCTACAATTCTTGTGAACCAAGTTCTCAAAAGAGATGGGGATCATTTGAAAATAAATCTTAATGAAAAATTATTTCTGGTTTCCACGTCAACATCTCCGGTGGTTATGTATTGAGAGTTGGAGGTACATGAGATTTTAGTGCATCCAATTGCATTTCTTTTACTTATTGGCTCATTAAATTTTATCTCTATGAAGTTTATTAAAAGTTTTATTACGACTTCTTGGAGTACATGTAATTGATCAAAGGCTAACAGAGCTAATCATCTAAAGCATCTTAAGTAATAGTTCCATTCTGACTTGCAAAATCTTGTTTTTTTTTTTATTTTGTAAATTCACTACGAAGAGATAGGAAACTTTTTTGAGACCAATCTGTCATTTCTGATAATGCTTCCAATTTTGAGAAGTGTCATAGACTACTCCCATATTCATGTTGGCTCTGAAAATCTCTCAATTTCAACAACACTGGTTACAGATTTCCACTTTCATTTTTATCAGGCCTAACAATTAGCAATTTTGTCTTGGAGGTATGTGGAACATAAGCTACCAGATAATTTCATGCATTGAATTAGGAAAGAATTGCCATCTACCCTGTAAGTGGAGTTCTTGCTAGGCTTATAACTGCTGACAGTCTACTTAATGAAGAGAATGCCCTTTGTTCTTTCCTATTGTTGTTGTTCTCCTTGTAGAAATGACTATAGGAAGACAACAACAAAGTAGGAGTATCTCCCATAGAGATGGACCTTGCAAATAGAAATATGGTATTATAGACTACGTGAGAATGGAATTAGCATCCGCCGCTTAGAATTTTCTTTTGACAATCAAATAGTAAGCATCAAAATTTTTTTTTCCCTTTTCTCGTCTGAAGCATATGGTTCTCCTTTTGATCACTAAATATAAACTACAAGCTGCATTTTTATATACTAACTGTTTGTATTCATAAAGATGGCATATAGATATATTTTTATATCGATACTCATACTAATCAGTTCAAATTTCAGGAGTTTCCATCATTGAAGATGGAAGTGAAGGTATAACCATGGAGCTGGAGATGCAGTGGGATGGCAATCCAAGTATAATACTTGATATTAAGACCTATCTTGGAGTTGCATTGCCTGTGCAGGTATCCTGTGTGTGCTTTCTCAGTCTGTCTGAGAGCTAGTGTTTACCTTTTTTCTTTTCCCAAGTAGCAGAATGATTTACTTTCTAATGGTTATTAATGCATCATTATATCCACGAGTCAAAGGCCTATGTAACTGACAGTATAATCATAATAAGTATCATTATCTCTGCATCATATTTAATTGCGCAAGAACAAAATCATTACAAAAAGAATTTCATGCAACATCTATCTTCAACACAATTTTTTCTTCAGTAGCCCCAATCAATTTGTATATGTTTCTGAAGATTTTCAATTGATTTACTGCTTTATCTTATTGCGATCATTACTTGTGGTTTTTGACACAGGTGAAGAATATTGGTTTCACTGGGTTGTTCAGGCTGATCTTTAGGCCATTAGTGGATGAGTTTCCATGCTTTGGAGCTGTATGCTATTCTCTGAGAAAAAAGGTTAAAGTCTATTTTCTAAACTAGATCAATCTCTTGCAGGTCTTGGAAGTAAAAATTAAGTAGGGTTTTAATTGGAGAGAATTTTGGAGAAAATTCTAGAAACTCGTGTTTCTGCACCTTTATTACGTGTAGCGAGATGAATATGTAACTGTTGCATTTCTACATGGTGGAAAATTTCCACTGTGTAATGTTGGCTGCACACATTTACAGTAGTAGTCTGATAATCCATAAGTATGGCATCTTGCTCACTGGTGCAGTCAAGTAGCAAATGTATGTTTTAGGGTATGAAGGTTGGTATATACTTGCAAGTACAAATGCTGAGAAAGCTCTTGCCATTAACTGGTGTGCTGAATGACATTGCTGATCTTTAACAACCTAGACTAAGTCAACAGTGGATACTCTATGTCCTAGAGCTAACAGATTCCTCAGATGAATAGATTTTAAACAAAACGTTGCATGACTCTATCTGGATTTGTTGCACTCGTGGTGATCTCTCTCTCTCTCTCTCGCACACACACACTCGTGCACACAGAGACACGCATATGTATAGAATGCACACATACATAGAAACAGACTCAAACAAACCAAATTTGGTACATATACATGCTGAATGGGATACCCATTTTATGCATAATCGTGCATGCTCTTTTTTATCTGTGCATATGGTGATATTTTTTGCTTACTTGTTTGATTTGCAGAAAAAGCTGGATTTTACACTTAAAGTAATTGGTGGTGACATATCGACTATTCCTGGCCTTTCCGATGCCATTGATGTATGTTTGAATTCTATTATCAAATTCTGTTTATAGCCGAGATCAGGATATTCTTAAATCTTGTTTACTGTCTTCCTAGATATGCACACAATATTTAGAAATTAACTGCAAACCGTATTTGAACTTTTATTTCTCTCTGCTGTAGCTTGAAATATTTTTGTTTACCATCGCGGTGTTCAACCCTTTGAGATTTTGGTATTAAGTGCATAATGGTTGATTAGTGAACTTGGAAGAATTGTATCTATGTGGAAAGGGGTGTTTAAGTGTTTTCTTCATATCTATTACCATACCAAATACTCTTTCCTTAATGTTTCTGCTTTATGTATTCAGGGTACAATACGGGATGCTATTGAAGATTCTATAACATGGCCAGTTCGAAAAATTGTGCCCATTCTGCCAGGGGATTACAGGTATACAAATGTTGGCTATGCAACTGCATTACTGTAGTCTTAGCCATAGTAGTGAAGCAAGATTGTCAAATTTAGAGACGTATACAATGAAGCAGAAGGGACTCTGTCACAATTCAGCCAAAGCTGTCTCAACTTTATGTAACTCTAATGATGTAATCAACCATAACAAGCTGAAGTGACATACAGGTTGATGGGACGTCTAAACATGAGATAATCAGGGGCATATTAAAAATAGATAGGGTCTTTAATGGAACAATAAGACAAGCAAGGGGTGGTGGGGGAGAGTGGGATGGGATTGTGATGAAGAAAATTGAAGTGTTGGTGTCTCTTTCTGCTGCTCATGACAATATTGTGGCTGAAGATATCAGTCCATTGGTTGTTAATTCTAGGGTAGGGTGAATTAATACGATCAAACAGCTACTTAACCCCAAAGGTGCCAAAGAGATACTGCAACTGTCCGTAAGTGTTTAATCACCCATCCAGTCGCTTAAGGAAATTTGCTGTGTATTCTCTCCCCTCCCTGCAACCGTTGGACTCTTCATGTTTTCTCTTTCACTTTGCTATATGAAGCTGTTTCATTACCTTCTGTTATGAATAAGATTCCCTAGCAGCCTAACCTTGGTGCAAATGCTTTTTTAGAGTGTGAATGTGCAATTTTTTATTTTCTCATTGTTTTCAGTTTCATGCATTTATTACACTACATATAATTTTCTCTGTGTAGTTGACTTTTTCTGTTTCTTTTATTAAGTGATCTTGAACTAAAGCCCATTGGCATCTTGGAGGTGAAGCTTGTGCAAGCAAAGGAGTTGACAAATAAAGACCTTATTGGCAAATCTGATCCTTTTGCCAAGTTATACATACGTCCACTCCGTAATAGAATGAAAAAGAGCAGAACCATTGTGAGTTATCTTATTCTTTCATGGGTTGACTTCGATCCACTCATCTTTCTAAGGTATTTATTAACCATTTTCTTCAGAACAATCAGTTAAATCCTGTCTGGAATGAACATTTCGAGTTCATAGTTGAGGATGCGTCCACTCAACACTTGACTGTAAAAATCTATGACGAAGAAGGAGTTCAGTCTGCTGAACTAATTGGATGTGCTCAAATATATCTGAAAGATCTTGAGCCCGGAAAAGTGAAGGATGTGTGGTTGAAATTGGTGAAGGACTTGGAGATCCAAAGAGACAACAAAAACAGGGGTCATGTGAGAACTCTAGTTTCCATCTTTTATTGAAATGATAATTATGATATAATTGCAGTTTTATAAGTTTACTTGGAAACTGATTAAATTCATGCTGAACACCTGTAGAAGTCATAATGCAAATGGTCCGGAATAACAAAATGTCTGGTATGTAAGATGCAGATAACCTCTGATGTTCTTGCTTGTCAGTCGATGGAGTGCGGAATTCCTTCTTAATTAATATAGTTATGAGTGATGGCATGATGTTATAAGTTTATTTCTTGTAGATTTCATCTTCAGAAATTTTTACTGAATATGAAAATTGAATTTATCGGCAGTTAACCTAATTGAACATTAGGACAGACTGTTGATTGATTTCCTCTGAGTTTTAATCATCTTACTGGGTTAGTTATTATTCCATAGACCTATACTATACCTTGATTGTAAAATCCTCATACCTTGATTGTAAAATCCTCAAACTTGATATTTTTAATACTTGGTTGAGGAGCATTAACTTCCATTAATCTGGTTTTATTCGAAATACAGATGAACCGTAGGAGCCAATTAACACCTAAAATGAAGAGAACATCGCTTTACATGCATTGACATAAAATTTCCGTCTCAAATTTTTTTTTTGGGAGGTTGGGGGGGAGTAACTTCTACCAGTGTTCATGGAAAAGATAAAAAGAAGAAAAATCTATGGCTAAGGACTAATTGGGTGTTACATTCCATATAACCATGCACTCTCTTGATATATTTTTTCAATTTTTTTTTTTAGGTACATTTAGAGCTACTGTATTGTCCTTTTGGAATGAAGAATGGGTTTACTAATCCTTTTGCAAAGAATTTCTCCATGACTTCACTAGAGAAGGTTCTCAAAAATGGTGCAGAAGGAAAAGAAGTTGCCGAAAATGGAGATGAAGCCAAGAAAAGAAAGGAGGTGATTATAAGGGGGGTACTTTCTGTAACTGTTATATCTGCTGAGGATCTGGCACCAACAGATCTTATGGGGAAGGCTGACCCTTTTGTAGTGCTCACTATGAAGAAAACTGAAGCAAAGAACAAAACCAGGGTTTGTTCTATGCCGATGTCTCTTACACCTTAGCTGAGTGTTTTCTCTTTTCCTGATCCAATATGTTTCGGTCTGATGCTGATAGTATTCTTAGTGTTTAGCATAATTTGCCTACATTTCCAGATTATGAACCTTCTACATGTCCTTTCTTTTGTGTATGTAGGTTGTGAACGAAAATTTGAATCCAGTCTGGAATCAGACTTTTGACTTTGTGGTTGAGGATGGATTACATGATATGCTCATAGTTGAAGTCTGGGACCATGATACATTTGGCAAGGTAGGTGTATCCTGCCTTTTGTATATTTTAGTTTTGCTTAACCTGACAATACTCTATGGTAGTGGTGCATGCTGGAAATGGAGCAGTTGGAACTCTATTCTTAAACACGCCTCTGTTTCATCAACTTTAGTAATTTTGTTCCAGTCCTTAAGGATGGGTTTAAAAGAAGAAGGCAGTTTTTCTGGCAAGCTTGTTTACCTATTCAAGTAAAATGTAAGACATCATAGGACATCAAACATGGGAACTGAAGTAGCTATTACATCTGGAACCAAAGGAACACGGTGGGAACAGGTCATGTAGTTAATTTATTGCCCTAAAAGAATTTGCAAGGAAAATGGTCAATTGCCTGCAGGTGGTTGTGTGCGGAATAATTTTGGGATTAATTTCACTTGCATCTTCAAAAAAGTGTCTTATGTTGCCTCAATCATTGTCATAAATTTGTGGTCATTATGCAGGACTATATGGGAAGATGCATCCTAACACTAACAAGGGTTTTACTGGAGAGTGAATATAAAGAGAGCTTCGAGTTGGAAGGAGCTAAGTCTGGGAAACTGAACTTGCATCTCAAGTGGGCGGCACAACCAATCTTCCGGGACAGGGATTAGTAGACACCCCCCCCCCCCCCCCCCGGCGACTTGTACAATTATATAACGTAATTACCCCATATAAAGAACATGATTAATATATGAATCCCGAAATTGGTAGCAGTCGCATTTTGCTGTATATAAGTGCTTTAGGATGACGGCGAGTCTCTTGTAAAGCAGCGGAAATTTCGGACTTATTACAGCCCAATAAACAGATTTGACGCATCCTTTTTGATTGTTTCAGCTCTGGTGACTGCTGTTCTTCAACGCTAATCGTCGAGTTGCTTTTTAACTCGGTCACTTTCTGGAATTTTTCCAGTTGCCTGAGGAAAATTTGTTATCGTTGGCACAGGGTTTCAAATTTTCAGCCATGTGACAACTTATGTTGGCAGTTATTACTTTCTCACATCCAAATTGTGACCGATGATGATTTTGCACATGCGTTGCTCAGAAATAAAAGGTCTTAAATCGAGTCTTATTGATTTTGTTACTACCTGTTGTACAAACAAGCAGAAATACAGAAACTTGGGTAGAGAGGTACCCGTGAATTACAAATAAAGGAGCAACAAGACTGTAATTTGAAATAAAAAATGATTGCCTGGACCGACTTTTCCAATTCCAAGATATGTTGCATTGAAGTGATTCTCCAGGCAGTCTCCAGAACCATCACCTACTTCTGACAACTGCGATTAACAACAAAAGCCCAGACCCCACCAACAAATAGCGACGACCATCTTTCTGGAAGAAATGCCATTAATTTCAGAGCAAGAACCATTCTACCAACTGATGAAGGCAACACCGCCGAACTTCGCAAACAAAGCAAGCTGCATAAACAAGCGACTCTCCCCAACTTGAATAAAACTGACTTACAGCCGCTCGCTAAGTGGCCTGTTCACAATCACAGAGTAAAGACGATTTTTCCTTAGGTTTCTCCTCCGCTTACTGGTTCCCCTGTGAAGAGAATAATCAGTGTGTGAAAATGCTATAGGGGAAGCTTCAGAAACCTATTTAGAAGATCCTTGCAATAGGAGTAAAAATGAGGAAACAAATTCCCGAAAATTGAAAAAAAAAAAATTATATCTAGAAAACGCCCCATATCAGTCTCATAAGCAGACCTGATAAAAAGATCAGTGGCATTTTCATACAATTATAACTCAATAAGACATACATGGTGCCACTCACCAGTACTGGTTATATAACATGAATGCGTCAGTCGCTACTTTTTTCCCATCATCGTTCCTGTTCCAGTGATATAGTGCATGCGTCCTATTCTTTATTTCTAATGTAGAGTGTCCATAACTTGCTTCGCGAAAAGCAGAATATTCTGGTTGAGGATCTCTAAATCTGCAATAACAATGACAGAATTCGATAGTTACAAAGTAAGAAACATGGGTAACATTCAAAAGGTCACCACGACACTGTAACAAGGAAGATTTTTCACTATATGCAGTCTGCTATACCTTCCTGCAAGACCTTCCTGATTTCCTCCATCACCTACGGTAATATAAACAGGAGCTGATTTGTCAGGTACAGGGTAAGGATATCCACTTGATACATTGTAGTGTATGTTGGAGATGCGATACTGAAATTGGAAAGCAAGAATTAGCTGTTATAATAGGTCAAATTACAGCAAAGAACCATTGCTCAAAGAAGAAATCAAGATCTCAGTCGTTGCATCTTCAACTTATAATAAATATCTGGATATGCTAACACCAGGATGAACATTTTACATATCATTTAGAGCAAACTGTCATTGATTTCCAAGACACACACCCAGGAAAAGGATGATACTTTCTCTACTGACTACAACAAGACTGAGTAGATATCCTGTTCTTACTCTTCAAGAAAGGAATGCAGCAAGAATAAAAGCCTGGTCAACAAGTACTTTAAAGACGGAGAAAGAGGACAAACCGATCTTTCATAAGCATGGACATGGCCTGCAAAGACTACATCAACTTTATACTTAACAAACCAACTCTCAAATACTGTTCTCATACTTTCTCCTTCCATGAAATGGGCTTCATTACTGTTGTAAATTGGAACATGCATCAAGACAATGAGCCAAGGAGTCTTCTTCCGGTCAACCCTTTTGAGTTCTTCTGCAAGCCACCTCCACTGCGGTGTATATTTGACTGCCAAGATGAACAAGATACCAAACAAGAAATCTATAAGAACATATCACGATCATCTGCTGCCACCTTTTAAGGAACAAATGAAATAACTAGTCTCAAGAAGAAAAGCTCTGCCATAAGGCATAGACAGACAATCTTCTTATAAATACAGTATTTGATGGTGTGCACCAAAGCAATTAGAAACTCCATAGGCCAAGGCATCCCTTATCTCAAACCAGGAGCACTAACACCGATAGTATATTTTAGTTCACAACAAAACCGCAACTGCTTGCTGTTATTATTTGAAGAAAGAAAGACGAATCTATCATTCTTTTATTTTGATCCCTCCAAAATTAGATATTTGCCACTAAAACCTACAACAAGAGGCAAGCAAGTAACGCGATACTATTAAAAATAGGCCTTCAGAGTACGCCAACGAAGAAAGAAATGCGCATATAGTTTTCATTGTGAAATGCATCTTCACTTATTACCTTTAAAAACCAAGGTACAAATAAGAAAAAGCCAAAGCATTTAAGGGAGACGTAAATTACCAAAGGGAGAATAACTAGACAGGACAATTACATGAGCTGATCCACGCCGGATAGCATACCAAAGAGGATCACTGCTTTTGGAGGCTGGATAAGGTGTAGGGTATCTGTGGAGATATGACTTGAATGGAGTTACTTCTCCCTATGAAGACATATTTAAGAAAGTGCAGTAGTCAATAGCAGCATGGGATTACATCTAAGATGTGCAGAAACTTTAATAACTAATCTACTTGTGATTTAATTCCATATGTACTCTGCTGTGCCCCTATGATGTCATACTGTTTCGACTAGGAGCAAAAATTTAGAAATCCAGACTACAGGTGGTCCATAATTAAAGCATTAGATTGAAACAACACATTCTCATAATGAAAGTTGGAAAACCATAAACTTTTACAGGAAAAGTCTCATGCATAAAATCATACACACATATGCAGATAAGGTCAAGAAACAATAAATGAATAAGTCACCATAATCCTTACCATAAACTTTTAATGGATCCACATATCATCATAGTTCTTTTCCAGGTGATACTCTTCCTCAGCCTAGTTATGCAGGAAAGCTTCATTTAAGTGGTGAAATTTTTTTTCTTGCTTTTACTTTGTCTTTTTTATTTTATTTCAGTTTAAGAGAGGGCTCTCTCTTGTTTCTTTTTCATTGTGACAGGTAGGCATTGTTGTTATCAAAACGAATCTGCCAGCAAGATTTGGTTTCTGGATTAATAGCTTTTTGCCACTGATAACATAAATCAAACTTCTGCCCTCCACAGGACCCCCAGAGTGTTCTAGCACAAATAAAGCTGGGCACATTCATGAAACTCCAGTTCATGTGTTAAGAGAATTCTCATTGCTGCATATATCTATTAACTCATCTTTGTCACTCCAATATGTACATAAGTCCTAGCTTCCAGATTAATCATTTCCCTATGATGAAAAACAAATTTTTGCAATCATGAGACAGCACAACTGGAAAAGCAAATTTATTTCGTCTGTGCACTTAAAACAGCTAGAATTTCAACTAGAAACTGAAGAACTTAAATAACATAAATGATCAATGGAAAACAGAAAACCCAATACTCTTCATCACATATGCTGTGGTAACATTTTACCATATATGGCATGTACTCAATCTCATGATTTCCAGCGCACCATATCCATGGCTGGTATGCTGCACTCTGCTCAATGAAACAACCCCATGTGTCCCAACGCACACCAACATCATGATACTGGTATCTATCAGCATAAGAGAGATCCCCGACAAATAAGACAGTTTGTCCACCACTCCGCTTATAATGTTCAAGAGTTGAAAGAGAATTGTATGTTTGACCCAGATCACCTGAAATGAAAAGAAGGGCGTAGCCATATAAGAACAGGAAAACTTCTGTACTTAGTAACTGGAAATGTCACATCCAGAAATATCCAAGATAAGTTAGCGTATTCATCTTTTATTCAAATTTCTAAATGTCACCTTTTGGGATTAAAAAGGAAGTCATAAGTTGCAGGCCAACTATGCAAGGTTCCAAAGGAAATTAAACCACAACACCAACAACTAGGTAAGGTTAGAAATTATGATGATGAGATGCTATCAAACCATAAAAATTTGCAATGTGCAAGCTCAAAATATGAGTTTCAAATTTCTGTAGGCAATCCCAGGTGCACTTGGTACATATAACTTTTATCAAATTTCTGTAGGATACATACAATGGAATAGCCTCAAGGCTTCTCAAATAGGAAACTAAGAGAAAACACAAGTCCTCCTGAAATCAAAATGATAGGGCTCAATGTGATTTAAATAAATCTACAGTTTGTCAACTCAACTATTACCACAGAGTCTTGAAAGCATGGATACGATTTTCTATGCTTCTGATTTACTTCAACTCACAGCTTACATAAGCAACATAGCTGACAAGTTTTGGTCTGAGTCTGAGCAAGGCAACTGCAAAAAGCTGACAATCATAGTTTCCTTTACTAGTAGTACTAGCCAATGAATTTATACAATATTCACTGAGATTCATTTCTGTGGCCTGAAATCCTCTCATGTTCAGAAAATTACACAGATTTAACATGAATACCGGCAAGTAACAAACAAAACAACTTACCTATGATTCCAAACTTGTAGGAAGCATCTGGATCAATTCTTGGAGGTGTTTGAAACCAAAATTTCCTTGCAGAATCATGATCACCAATCTCATAGTAGTACTTCGTGTCATACTAGGCAACAGAAATAAATGTAGTACACAAACTTAGAAACATATTTGCATTTTGACATTACACCCAATAATGAACACTAAAAATTACATGAAATTTCTGTAATCATACCTTGGGATAGTATTTATCATGCAAGAACTGAAAATAAAACTTTTTTCACATATATAGAAATTTAATTATTGTCCAATTAAAAACTCATACCATCTAATACTACCCCAAATCCTAATGGTTGAAAGTTATGCAAATATAATAATTACCTCAAGACCATCAACAAGACACTTGTGGATATATCCAGACTTGTAGTTGTGGAATGTGTAGTTTTTAACTGTCCCCTTTGCAGTAAAATCATATTTTCCTTCTGATATGCCATATCGCACTTGGCTGGATCCTGGTTCATCAGGTGTCACCCAAGAGATTATAACTGCCTTCCCATCATAGTCACCCTGTGTGATGTGCACCTACGGCAGAAACATTGAATTTTATAAAACCATGAAGGAACACATATTATCCATTTTTCTATTAAAAAAATTTAAAAACCATAAAGTAAAGTAGTAATGTTCGAGTGAGAAGTAGCTCCATAGAAATAAGTTCCCAAGGCACATCTTGAAGGCAACCGCTAATTCTGAGACATCTTTAGCAGTCCAAATTGAATAACAACACGCGCATCGTAAAAGAACACTAAATTGGGTAAACATGTGATAAACATACAAAGCAAAAGAAACCAACTTTAACATTAATAACCAAAATGTCGAACCCAATCATCACATAGAACTATCTTATCAGTCAAAAGCATGCAGTATGAACTCGGAATCCAGATTCAATTCTAAGCACCTCCATTTTTCCATCATTTGATGCTCCAAACATGTGGAATCTGAAAAAGCTAAACATACAGTTGCAAACCAAATTGGCTTTCAAAGTTTTCGCGCAGTAAGGCTACGGGCAAATGGTTATGCAACCTAAAAAAGGCTAGGAAAGGTAGTAGGAAAAGGGACTTACTTGCTGGGGAGCATTATAACCCTTGGGAAGTGCAAAAGCTTCATTATCGAGTGGAATATCGGTAGATGGCCACTCGGAACGAATAAAGCTACTGGTTAAACCCGCAATCCCATTGTGTACGAAACTCAACAAAATAGAAAACAGCAGCCAAATGCGGTTCGATAACATTTGATTTCTCCCTTATCCTCCTGCACTACTGCACCAACAGTTAACTAACTAATCAATAATGTGATGATGTGAGACGCACACAACCAAACCAAAAAAAAAGGTATCACCAACAACCCCCGATCTATCCTGATAGGAACCAAAAAAACAATGAAACTGATTTCAAGGAATGCATTCCTTTCTATTATGATTTCCGCGTCTTGGATCAATTAATACTTTATATTCTCAAGCGTTGCAGAAGAAAAAAAATATAAAAAAAATAAAAGCACAATATCAAAGGACTAGCTATTTGTAGTTTGTTAAGGACAATCTTTATGCCTTGTAGAAATCTATCAATCTCTTAAGCCGGCGACTAGACTAACGAATTCCGTTAAAAGAAAGCATTAACATAGGAAGAAAAAGGTTTTACCTCAAATCAAATCAATACAAGAAGGTGCAAGAGGGGAACGAGCAGTTGATCCGATAATCAGAGCTGTATCTATATAGTATGTACTGTGTGTGCTTGATAATGGTATGCTGATGAACGGCGTTGGGATGGACGGACGGACGGACGGAAATGAGCGGGGAGAACTCAGTGAGTTATGGTTGGTTGGTTGGGTTCGTTTGTGGTTTTCTGTCGGGACGGAGTCGGCGTGAAGTGTCAGTCACCATTCGACCAGGCAGGGCAGGCAGGACGCGAACCCGGTTCAGAGGGGAGCATCGTTGGCGGGTGGCTGGGGCGCGTGGCTTTCTTTATTGGGTGGAATTAGTCATTGGATATTCCGGGTGACCCGACCCGTTGTTCCCTCATTTTAATTGTGGGATCGGGAACCGTCCTCCTTTCGCCATTTGCCCACTTGAGTTTAGAAGCATGATTGCACCAGAACGACTTCGGGAGACCATTAATAATTTAAAGGCTTAATCACATGTTGACCCCTGGAATGTGAGTTGAATTGCAATTACCTCCCCTGTAATAAAACAACCAAACAAATTGCCCTCCTCAGAGGAATGGTCAAACGTGTGTTCAGATTTTTTGGATATGATAGGTGTCGAAAGATAATCACGCCGCGAGACACATATCGCTTTGGTAGATTTTATCCTTAGAAATAGGTGTTATTATAGTATTTTTATTTAAGTGTTGTACCGTCTACCAATATGGTGATACAACAGCACATGTAAATAATTTTAAAATTTTCAATAAATCCTTTGTAAATTAATACCTTTGAACCATACAAATTTTATTAATTTAAAGAGATATTAATTAATTAATCAATAAATTAATGATTTATTAATTTATTAAGTGTACTTAAAATTCTATCGAATCAATATAAACCAGTCAATATCTACTTGACTTAGAAGTATATTTTAATTCTATTAATATCTTTAATTATGCAGTAATTGATATCATTTTTCTGTTATCAATATGTGAAAAAGATTTAGTAATACTAAATGATAGATGGCAAAAAGATAGATATCCACATGCACGTGAGATGTTTTCTATTATACCCACTCACATAATACATTGCGCATTTGTCATCAGTTATGATTGATTTTGGGTGAGATTAAGTTAGATTTAAGTTTTAAGAAAAAAAACAACAATGAACTCATATTTTATAAAAATATAATATGTAGTTTTAGTAAATTATTAATTTATTACATGAATGGGACCAAATGAGTATTTAAAGTTTTCAAAAAAAAATTATTATCTTATTATTTTATCTAAATTATTAATTTACCTCGTTAGCCAGAGTTGGGAGTAGAAAAAAAATTATTATTTAATATAGGCTATTAATTTATTGAGTATTATTTCATGGAGGTTTTACTGTACTTGAGTTTTTTTTCTGAATAAATATTTTAGTTACTTATGATAATTTATGACATTTAAATGCATTTCATAAGAAATACATATGTGTGTGTGTGTGTGTGTGTGTGTGTTTATACATCATAAGGTATTATTAATAAGGACAAACAAATGAAAAAGTGAAATGTTTTTATGAATATTTAATTTCCATTTTTTGTTATAATGAATTATAAAAAATTAATAATATTTTTTAAAAATATGGTATATATTTAACCATTGAATAATACTAATGTTATATATATAAACATATTTCACTTTTAAAGAAAAAAATGAGAGTGAAATGCATATATGCCTAACACTAGTTGTGTTGATGTTTTAGAATAATTAGATAAAAAGTTGCAAATCCACTTAACGAAGTCGACTCCACAAAGGCACAAACATAAACACGTTGATTATGTGGGGTCAAACTTGAATGTCACCATTTTGAGAAGCACAAGATCGACCTGGAGCATGAAAAAAATAATTATGTTAAGTTGTAAGGTACAAGTTGTATTAGTTATAACAACTGGGTGGTCGTGCTCATGCAGCATGCATGGCCCCAGCAATCTCGGGTACATTCGAGCAAAAAGGACCTGATGCTCTTGATCGTCTAAATCCTTATAGACGATTAAAAATATTGATGGGGCTTTCCCTTTTTAAAATAGTACATCTAAGCATTTATAACATGACATCAAGCTAAAAGAAAATACAGGAAACTAAAACTATTCACGGATAAATTCTTTCTTAGCATATACACTAGTACATTTTGTGTGTATTTTAGGACGTATAATCCATATTAACGGTTAAAAAAAATGACCGAGTACAAACTGTCCCTGCATTACATTTTGAACTAATGTTCTTGACAATATTACAGAAATAAACAGTCCCAAAAACATGAAGAAACTACTAACTTATATCCATTATTTAATTTATAAACGCAGAGAGACTATACATACATACATATCTTATAATTATTAAATTTGCAAATTACTGATAAATATATTCTAATAATTTCATACTTTTTTAGATCTAAGAAATTAAAGAAACGAACTTTATTCTATAGACACATATTGATTATTTGGACATCTATTTGTTTATTTTTCTCTTATTTAGATTATTGTCTTTATCATTTTTTAAATTCAACTAAATATTAATATATTATTTATAAATCTACTTCTCTCCTTTGGTACTTTACCGCTATAAATTAAAAATGATCAAAATTGAATCACAAAATTTAAGATTAATCGAGAAAAAAAAACCTAGCACAGTAGAGGATTAGTTTTGTCTCTTAAGAGACAAATTGAGAAAAAAAAATTAAGAGGTATGCTGCAAATTGACCTTTTTTCTTTTGTGACTAACTCTTATAATAATTGGGAATGACTACATTTGCTACACCCTTTTTTTCAACTATATATATATACATATGTATATACACACAATAAAACAGCTACTTGACTCGTAATTTTCTACTTTTTGGTGTTGTCTTTTTGTTGAATTCAATTGTTGTCCTGCACTACTAGTGTGATTTTGACGGAACAATTATTGGAACTCTAATGTATGTGCTGCGCGGAGATCCATATTCCACGTTTGATTCTATCGAGTGACCCTCAACTTCCCCTTAGTGTAATCCCTCCGAATTATTTCTGAACCTTTTTAGGTTCATTTTCTCCGCAAAATAGAGGATATGGTGGATTTATCGTCTTAAAAAAAGAAAAAGAAAAAAGACCCTCGACTTCAAAAGAGAGGCAGCGTTTGATCGTGGAGGATGCTACGTGGGGAGATTGCTGGGGTGAATTCTTAGTTTATGATGAAAAAAAAAAAGAATTCTACAACGAGGGCGTTTCCTGGAGGGGTTTCTGTAAATGGGGGTCTTCGCATTTTGAGAATGCGAGCTCACTGAGCTCGCATTCCGGAAATGCGAGCTCAGTGATTTGTGTCTGCTTTATTCAGTATGCTGAGTTTCAAATGATTAAGAATGATCCAGGATGGGAGGAGGATTTTGGAGGAGAGGAGGCGAAACACCTTCAGCTGTTAAATGGGAGGACAGGATCATAGAGATTCGTGAAGGTTCTTGGTCCTACGTTTCTAGTTCGATCGGCAAAGCCCCTGGTATGTGCTTTAATGTAGCTCTTTCTCATTGCTTCCACCTGTTTTGATTCTTCAGTTATGCTGTTTCCTTCTCAACCTCCGTGCTTATTTTACATGCAATTGTCATCTAGTGCAGAGAAAGTTGTAGGCACTGCAACACCTCAAGAACCACCTGAGGAGTGGCAAGCTTCATGGAACATCTCAACAGGAAATGAACTATTAATACGTTGGGCATCTCCGACATCCAGTTCAGGCTTGAATTTTGTCATAAGAAACAAGGAACCTACTGACAGGATGGTACAGCCCATTTCCGGAATCACTGATTGTCAAAATCACTGATTGTCAAAATCCTTTTTTGTTTTAATACAAAAATATAAATCTCTGCCTCCAAAAAAAAAAAAGCAAAAAAATTTGCATCTCTGTAATGCGAGCAAATGAGAGCTCGCATTCCAGGAATGCGAGCTCTCAACAGAGCTCGCATTCGTGAAATGCGAGCTCTCCTGAGCTCGCATTTCACGAATGCGAAGACCCCCCCGACAGAATTCCTCGCCACAATCACCCCTTTTGTAGAATTTTTTTAAAATTCATCACAAACTTAGAAATTTCTCACCCGCACTCCCTACCCTTCTCTAATGAATGATGCACGGAATTTCTTTATTTATTTCTACAACTGCTCTGGTAGCTGATGGTCTTTTCCTTGCAGTTCCTACCATGACTTCATAATTTTGTCTACTTCCAGCCTATTACGCTGTCAAACAATAATATCTAATCCTACGACTCTGCTTTTAATTATTTCGTTCCCTGGACAGATGGATTTGCTCCTATGATTACGTACTTTTTTTTTTTTTAAGTGAAAGATCTTAAATTATCTATCCTAAAATGTATAATCATTTGTCATGTTGAAAAACCCTCTGCTACTTTTACTTCAGGGGATGTGTGACTGATTTATATACACGACGCTGCCCTGAATTGGTGCTAATGTTTATGCTTCAAATGAGCTCTGTCAAAGACGTTAAGATATATCAAATTAGGCAGTTTTATTGCTCGTTTTAAAATTTTATCAACCAAAATAGAGTAAATAGAAAAAAAAATTTGGACAAACAAACTATTTACTTTTAAGCCAATCGCCACTTTCTTTCTAGGTCTATGTTTGTGTTCCGCAACGAATCTTCTGTTTCATTTCCAGTGTCACTTGCTGTCATACTTTTTATTATATTTCTATTTTTTTTCATAAACATCATATTTTAGTTCCTTTTTATTTTTTTAAGATTCAATAACTATTAACCAGGACATCCAAAAACATAAATATACATATTATAAGCATAGAAAAAAGCTAATTTATATTTAAATGTCCACTAAAGTTTTGAAAATAAGCTTATATAAATATAGTTGTTTTGCATCTATCAATGATTACAAACATCTCATTTTCTTTTACGTAAGACCTACAATACATTCTTGGCAAGTTTCAACCTATTTGATTATATTATTGAAGTCTTGGACATGATTTCAAAGAAGTCAAATAGAGCTTATTTCAGTTTTTTTTTTGGGAAATTAAATATTTGAAATATTATTTGATAGAGTATTATTTGAAATAATTACTGTAACACTTTTTGTGATATGATATGTATGAGATAAAAAAGGTGATTGAAAATATAAAAAGATGAGTTAGGAAATGTGTTTATGATGCAAGCGAAATATTATTTGTAAAAAACTTGATATCCAAACAAAGCCACATACGTTGGACAACATCTTGCTTCCACTCATAGCATATTGAATATAACCAAGAAAGGACAATGATTACCAAGTTTTGATGCAAAAAAAAAAAAAAAACAATGTGTAAATCTCGAAGAATAATGTTGCGGCTCTGTTTGGATTAGGAGTTTTTTCCAACTGTATGTTTTTTAAATACAATATTACAGTAATATACACTAACAATTTTTTCATGTATGCCATGAACTAGGGCGAATTTCTATAAATAATGTGAATAAGAGAAAAAGTCAGAGAAATTGTGTTGTTTCAGTGTGTGTGATAATTGAAGGGTCGCCACATTTAAAATTATCGGCTACCAAAAAAAATAAACTTTTTTCTTTTTCTTTTTCCATTGAGAAGCAAAAAAAAAAAATTTATAAAGATGCTTCGCCGCATGCAGATATGGCAATGACCAAAATTTTTTAAAAAAATTTTAAACAAAACCCTAAAGTGTAATAACTAAATCCTAAACCCTAATTTATAAACTCCAAATCCTAATTCATAAAACTTAAATTCAAATTTATAAACCCTAAATCCTAATTTATTAACGCTAAATCCAAAAATAATCTTAGAATGTATTATGCCTTTAAACAAAAATTACTTTAAAAATATGATATTTTGTGTTCGCCATTAATCGGTGATTAAATACCGATTAATGGGTAAAAACGAAGTTTAGATCCCAAATTCAAATATAAAAATTGATTTAAATTTATGATGTTGCATTCTAGATATGAAAACTTTTTTTTTATTTTACGAATAATTTAAAGTACCATAAATAATGCAGTATCAATTGTAAATATTTAATATAGCAAAGTAAAAAGTGTTATCAAAGCATAAGGCTACAAACTACCCATAAACACTACAAATCGTAATCACTCATCAATATATCTTTTGCCCCTATCGCGCGGGGTGTTAGAACAACTGTATCTTCAATGCATTCTCCAGTGTGACAGATCGGTCTGCAACTGTAGCCGTTCAAACATCCTAAGTAGTGTCTCGAGCATTTGTTCGTTCTTATCATCATCAGAGGGGGAGCCTGGCCGCATATCGAACAGGAAAGATTTGTAAATGTAGTGGAAGGGCCTTGATGCAGAACGATGTATGCATCTGTCTAAAAAATTGGTGAAAACCCCATTGAAAACCCTAAGAAATCATATATACGATCAAAATTTTCACCAAACCAGCACCTATTATATAATCGAATTCGAATAAAGTAGTAAGTGTCACATGAAAATGACCTCCGAAATCAGGCACATATGGAGGTGTGGAGAACGAGCAAGAATGAAAATATTGAGTGATAACAATAGGGTCATAACCGACATGTAATAAAACATGAGGAGTCTATGTAACAGGAACATTCTTATCACGTAATGCGGTGGCCCTTTTACGACGCCTGCCTCTCTGATTTTAATCACACACCTATCTGGGTAGATGCTCGACAAGCATCTTGAAAGGTGCGGTGTGAGAGGCAGATGGACAGATATCCTAACGGTTAAAGGGTCCAATTGTTGTTCGAATCTCCTGATTCAAGTATTGTAATGTCCCGAATGCCTTTTCCCGTATCAAAGTGAACTCAGGATGAGTACATCGAGCAAAGATTCTTCGAATCGAGATATTTATTACAAATCAATTTGATTTGGGATATGATATCAACCTGTTGAAAGTAAAAAAATGTTTATTGTAATTATTACATATATTATTTTTTTAAAAAAATAAATACGTGCTTTGACGTAAAGCTAAAATGGTAATTAATTACCAAGTAGTCGAACTGTCTTTCGTCTTCTCAATGACTATTATATCGCAACAGCAGCGAAACAGGAGCTGATATGTGGCAGACTGTCCGATTATGGTATCATGTCATGTATTCATCTATAGATATGTTGGGATCGCTATGATATTCTCAAATATATGCTTCGACATAACGCTCTCAATTTTCAATCAAATGACTATGGTATTAACCCCAACCCTTCCTAACCCATTCAGATTGATATAGAGAATGCAAAGTCTTGTCATCGTTTATGTCTATGCTGTTTGGTATGAGTTGATGTATCTCAAACAGTCATAGCATATACGGTGGAAGGTGAAATTGACTACCTCCCAATATATCAGCGAAACAGTTGATCGCCATATGTGACTTCCGGTAGAGTAATAGGTGGAAAAATATGCAATAAGGTCGTCAGGATAAGACTCTCAAATAAACTATCGCCATTTATTACCAATATTTCCAAGTAATTACTACTACTTACTATTACTTTATTAATGAAACACTTATTACTATTTTTAATTCACTATTACTAGTATTAAATTTCTAAGTAATTATTACTAATTACTACTTTTTTATTAATCAAACCCTTATTACTATTTTTTATTCACTATCACTAGTATTGCTATTATTAAGTAATTATTAATATTCACTATGACTAGTATTAGTATTATTATTAACCAGTTACTATTACTATTAACTATTAACTATTTATTATTTACTAATTACTATGCACTCTACTGTTTACCATTTGTTCTTTTCTACTATTAACTAATTATTTTTACTATTGATATTTATTATTATTATTATTACTATTATTTTCCTTTTATGTTGATATTTACTATTACTGCTGTTACTATGTACTTTTACTATTACTATTACTTTTATGATTTACCTTTATTGTTATTTTACTTTTATTTTTACATTTATTACTATGCTTAACTTCGGAGTTCTAATGGAATCCGGTGCATTAGTGCTGGTTTGATCGCACTCTTACACTTATTACTACTTACTATATAGTACTTGTACTTTTTTTTTTATAGTATGGCATTTTGACAATATATTACATATATTTATTTATTAGTAACCACATGTACTAAATAGCAATATTAAGACGTAAAAACTTGTAAATTCTAAACATGAACACTATTCATTAATAAACTATTACTAATTTAACTTATTCAAATACTAATCAAATGTAACAAATTAATACTAATTAAATGTAGTCAACTAACAAACAAACAAATACTAATTAAATATAATTAAATGTAATGCATAAGATCTGTATGAAATTCATACCTATTGATTCGCTGGAGATTCTGGCCATCCACTAATTTCAAATCCTAGCAACGATTTTTTACTACCGATATAAGAAATCAATGCGCACAACGGGCTGCATAATGGAAAGGCACAATGGCAAGAGTTTTATCACAAAAAATTGGAAGGCACAATTGCAAGTGTTCATTGTCAGAAAATCCTAGTAATGGAAGGAAGAAATTGGGAAGACTCATAATGTAAAGATACAAATGGGATTATGCTGGTGATATATTTATAACCAGAGCATTGTTCTCTTGTTTGTATCAACACGATCTAGCTGTTCCTACGGAATTAATCAACGGAAAAAAAACTTGTCACTGGAGTTTACGAACAGGTGTTCAATGATTAATCAACGATGCTGGAACTACACTGCATCCACAGACGTTTGATATTTAAAAAAAAAAAATGCACCATTGATCAAGTTGTGATCAACAGTGCACAAGTTACGCCGCATCCAAAAATGAATGCGGCTAAGCTAATCGTCGCATGCAACGACTGCCGTATATATATATATATATATATATATATATAGCAAATTTCACGGAATGTCACTAAACTATTGCGAGGTGCCGGTTATGGTCATTAAACTTTTTTATTAGCAAAAAATGTCACTAAACTATTAAATCTGTACTGTTTTGGTCACTCCGTATACTTATGCTGTTAGGGGAAACAAAAAATAACTTTTTGAGGGGCAATTTCATCTACACGACCTTTTTCTTGAAACTCTCCAACATAAATTGTTTGCAGGAGATGGGGTTAATTCATAAATCTACAGACATATAGAACTTTGGAAATGGGGGAGGTAATGGGATCTCCTTTGAGGTCATGGAGAGAGGAGTTAGCCAGTTTAGTTGAAGATATTGGGATAAGATTCAATGGCGAAGTAATTGGAATTTCGATGCTCACATTTGAGACCAAGAAATTTGGGGTTGATTTATTCGGGAATGAAATTTCGACGGAGCTAGAAAGTTTCAAGGATCAAATCAAAGGTTTTGCCAACGCTTGGGGCGAAATGGTGGTGGAATTTGGCAGAGGCTATAAGGATGTGTTTCAACAGACCTTATTGACTGACGACTCCTAGATTGTCAAGAAACTAGAGCCCATTTGCAGGCACGGGAACTTGAAATTCAAATAACTAAAATCTTGCAACTTCGAATCACAAGAGCTGAGAACTCTACTTGAATGGTTCACCGAAGAAAATGTTAAGGAAAAGTCCTCAGTATCTGCTTTTGCTAGTAATGGTGGTGATGATTTGGAGGGAGGGGGAAAAGAGAAGGGTGGGTGATTTGGATGTTGATTATAAGAAGGAAATATAAGTAAAAAGTGCCGTTGATGCTGATGATATTTAAGGTGAAGGTTTAGAATGATCTGGAAATGAATAACGGGATCTGCAAATATCTTCCAAGAAGGAGAAGAACTAAGCCTCAGAAAAATTTCTATAGGCCCACCGGTAGACTGAGTGACTTAGAATTTGCCATGTCATCATTAGACCTCCTCCTTCTAAACACATACCCTGCACAGAGTTGCATTTAGCTGGTCATGGAAGTCCGCAGTGGACTTCTCTCCCGCTATCCTCAAAATTCATCACAATCTTTCTACCTATTACCACCTTTCAAAACAAATGTATCCCCTAGATGAGAAATCATGCCAAAAACAAATAAATTTGGATTCTTTACACCAATTTTAGTAGGTTCATCGATCTTATGTTCTTCAATTATTTGAAACTATTGAAAATTTCCTCTGCTCTATTTCTTAACCATCTCTCCAGAAGCTCAGCAATTCCTTTTTAGATTTCCTTTTCTTCACAATCGGACCTTCAAGAAAGATAAGTATTTTAGGTTCATAAACACTTGTTTTTTCAAAAATTTAATAATTTTCCTCCTTGAATCTCCAACACACTGTTCCACACTTCTCCTCTATGTTTGTCAAAAATTTTACCAAAATTCAAAGCCCCACTGTTGTTCCTTTATTTACCAGACGAAATTTTTCCTACAAAAGTTGTGCAGACGAAATTGCCCCTTAAAAAGTTATTTTCCATTTCTCCTAACATCATAAGTACACGGAGTGACCAAAACCGTGCAGATTTACTAGTTTAGTGACATTTCTGACTAATAAAAAAGTTTAGTGACCACTACCGACACCTCGCAATAGTTCAATGACATTTCGCGTAATTTGCTCATATATATATATATATATATATATATATATATATATATTAAATTTACATTCTTTTTTTAAATTGTTGTGTCAATTAAAAAGATCAAAAGCAAATTAACTCTCTCCATGCCACAAATCTCATTTGCGGCGACTTTTACTAGAGCACAAATTTGTCATGATTTCTTATTTTCGTAATATTTACAAAAATTCACCCATGAACTAGTTATATATTAAACTTTTTTTTCTTTGTCATTAGGGACAACTTCTAATCTATTCCTATACTAAATTACTGTACTCTCTGAATTTTGTAAAAGCAAGAAACACTTTACCTTCTTGCAATGCACTGGATAAAATTTGAACTCCGACCAATTTGAACCCTTCCTCAACGTTCAACCAAGGACCGATGGTTGCAAAAACTAGTTACCTAGTACTAAGCAAGACTTCTTTGAGACAGCCGACGCATCGCGAGCATAGGATGACCGTATCGATTGATTTACCAGTCAATTGGGACGAAACAACGAAATTCACGCGCTTAAACAGGAAATCAAGAATGGTCGTCGGTTCAACCTTCAGCATAAAAAAAGGAAAAAAAAAAAAAAACCTTCAGCATAATAAATCTAACTACCAGTACATATTTATCATTCCTCACTTCTTCTTCTCCTGCCTATGCGTCTCAAACTATCCTTCTTTCCGTCAGTCTTCCTCTCAAATAAACACTGAAAAGTCTTCTCATCTTCTTTCATGGATGATGGGGTAGCTGTTGAAGCTACCTTCCGTAACCATCATCAATCCCAAGTCTTGAAAGTTCTGCAAGCCCTCAAAGAAGCCTCCCACCAATTACAAACCAAGTCGGCTGATTCCTCCAATGCATCTGTCAAAGCTCTATTGGAGCTCGAATTTGTCTCCAACTCGATTCTTTCTTCTGACCCGCACCTCACAACTCTCTCAGCCGACCTCTCCGACCTCAAAAACTTGATCCAAAGACAGCAAAGTTGCGAGCCCACAACCGGAATCAGATCATTTTTGACTAATCGATTCAGAGCCCACGAGATCTCCCGCCTTGCCAGCTCGATCGAGTCCGAAATTCAAGCATGGATTGATAGGGAGACCATAAATAACCTCACTGAAACTTTGGAGGAATGGTCCAGCTCCAACAACATCGTCCTCGGTTCATCTCCAGCTGCTTCGAGGGACGAGGAAAGTTTGCTGGCTCAACTGAGTCAACTCAGAATCCGGCTGGTTCAGGGCTTTGACATAGACTTACAGGACATGCTGTTGAAGTCGAGGTTGCTCCAAAAATTGAAATCTTTGCTGTGCAATGGGCATGTCTCCAAGAGGGTTCACGAAATGGCCGCGTACAGTTTGAAAGAGTTGGTGCTTTTCAACAAGGATGTGTTCGTTGGGGAAGTTTTGGTGGGACAAACCATCAAGTCATTGGTTTTAATGGGAACTTTTTTCAGTTTAGACGTCCTTAAATCGTTGATTAAAGCCGTAAAAAGCCCATTAGTCGATGAATTGGAGCCATTTGGCGGGATTTTGAAGATTGTTAACACTCTTGATTCTGCGGATATGGCAACTAAAATCATGGCGCTCGATTGTTTGATGGAAATCGGGTATTACGGGAGGAAAGAGGCTGTTGAAGCAATGCTAAGCGCTGGGATAATCAAGAAACTCGTATATTTGCAGAGGTCAGAACTGGGAGGTGATTTGGTAGACATGGGGAAGGGGAAGAGTGATGAGTTTGGTGGGGAAAATGGGGTGAATGTTGGCGGGGTGGAAAAAAGTGGGAGAGGGAGGAAAGGGTGCAAGGAAATGAGGTACTTAGAGTGCCATCCGTTTGCTAGTTGTGTGGCAAGATTTGCAGTTCAGGTGGAAGTTGGGGAGGGGCTGAGGCAACGGGAGAAGAGGGCGTTTAAGCAGGAAATATTGAAGAGAATTAGAGAGGCCTCTGTTTCTGATGCTGAAGCTGCTACTGTCATCGCTGAGGTTTTGTGGGGTTCGTCACCTTGACGAATTGCATGATATGATCGGCTTTTATGATCTGCAAAAGAAAAAAGAAAAAAGAAAAAAAAAAAGGTTTGGGTTTCTTTTTCAGGTTTAATGATTCTTGTAAACAGATGGCTATAGAACGCTATTGTTGTTGTAGTTGTTGGTTGTAAAAATTGTACATGTTTTAGCTGCTTTTTGAACGGAGACTTCGCAGGCTGCAAAAGCTTTCGAAGTTAGATGGGAGAAAAAATAAGGTAGATGGTATCGGCATTGTGTATAGCAGGAATTGTCCGAAGTTGGTTCTCGTGGAATTGTTGTTGGGTCATGCGAGTATAATACTCGAGTGACTGTCCTTTTGTCTTTTGATTTCTCCCTCATTTTAGTGGCCACTGGATCCAGAGGAGGAAAAGTTGCCCCTCCACACTGCACACAGAGACAGACAAAAGATTATACATGATTAAAAAGTTTCATAGCATTATTGATGTGACTCAAGAGGAACATTCCAGACTCACATTTGCCTTGAACACTTGAGAGATTATGCAAGCTGCATATAACTGCGGAAGAGTAGGGTTTTTTTTGTTAATTTAATATTGATATTCTGTTTTTTATGAAACATTTCATCTACTCTTTTTGTTTCATCATTTCATAAATAAGCTACGTTAAGAGGGTCTTACAGTAGTAGTTTTTTTTTTTTTTTTTTTTTTTTTGGGTTTTGAAGTTATATTTTTGAAAAATGTTCAAATTATTTTGATTTAGTAGTCATTATTATTGTCAACTTTAACCCTAGCATACGTTCTCCTATCCATATTGAGAGGGATGTGATGAGAGGAAGGTCCATGATCTTATGTTTTGGATAACTGACTAATATTTGTGTGTATATATATATATATATATATATATATATATATATATATATTTTTAATGTACTTGAGAGCCAAAAAAGACAAAAAAAGAAAGGAAGTTTAATTATGATAACCAAATGCATCATGCATGCTTTGAAAAGGATAAACTAAGCTCGTGTTTCTTTTTTGGGATTTTGTTGGAGGAACTCTGCACGATTGGATCGTTCTGAGTCTGAAATAGCTAAACTAGTGATTTTTTTTGTTTTTTGGCCCCTTCTTTACTTTGTCGAGAATGGAAATAGTCACCCAAAGCGAGCTTCCTCGCTTTCACCCACCAGTACCGCCCATGCTCTCTTTTCTTCACACATAGGTTATTGGGAATCTTCTTGAATACGAAGTGATTGAAAGTCAGAAAAGTTGGAGGAGGAGACCAAAAGAGAGATCATGGTTCATGTCTGGAGAGGTGAATTTGTGAGACAGACGACTCATCCCCAGCAACACAACTGGAAACTAGCCGATGCCAACCATTGAGTGAGTGACAAAGAAGAGCAGTGGAGAGGAGAAAGAAAGAAAGGGGCTCTTTTATTTAATTTTTAACCAAGCAGATCAGGATCAGGTGCGGTGTGTATAGGCTATATCACATTCACAGTCAAGAGAGGATAGTGAATATGATGGTAAACCCCCCCCCCCCCCCCCCCCCTCTTTGACAAAGCTGCTCATGCCCAGAGCAGACCATTCTATGTTTCGGCCTGCTCCACGGTCTCCACCCCCACCTGGGTACCATTATCAGTCAGTGCCCTCTTCCCGTCCCACAAAATCAACATCACCCCTCTTCGCCACCACCATTGCCTACTGGTGTGGTGACAACTCACCCGCCTACCGTCTTCTTGTTTCAATGTTTGGTTTTTATTTAGGCTCACAAGTTTTGAAGAAATTAAGCCGTTTCTTTTTTGCCTTTCTCAATTTTCGAACAAAATAAATAAATGGCTACAAGAAAAGTAAAAATCTATCTTAAGGAGAGTGACGTGGCTTTCCAAGAATCACCGGATCTACATGCGTACCGAGTTGATTTTTCTTTTGTACACATTATATACTTTGGTCTCCACCGGAGGGTGCATGTCGGTTGGTGATGTTAATGACCAGTGGGGATGCAAGATACAGCTCGCATGCGAATCAAACTGCTCGTCTCATGTTTGGCTTCTTCCTATGTTTTGTTTTTCGTACATAAGTAGCAGCAAGAATCGTTTGTGAGAGATTTTTGAGGTTGAATTCAATACTACTAATAAATGGTTAAAAATCCAACAACAATTGGAACCGAACTTGTCTAAATTTACGACTTTGGTTTGCCCCCACTAATTGCGATGAAAAGTAGTAACTTATAAGTAAGAGAAGCTCACAAATACACGAGCATTGCAACCGAAAAAAAAAAAAACTTCTTTTATTTTCCCTCTAACTATGAAAAAATTCCAAGCATGTCTGCGCCTGCTGCTGGGATTTCCTATACACTTGTTAAACTTCGCTCACCAGATGTTACTGCCAAGGTCCTACGATACACATTGAGAACAGTTCAAAGCCTTGCTGCCATCCAAACCGGAGGATCATGGTGTTGAGGCATCTAGTATTAAAAACTCAAGATAGGCCTATTGATCAACTAAACTAAATTTATCCTCTTCACCAGCGCCCCCCAAAAACCCCAAAAAAAACCCTCTTTTTTGGCATTTATCCTACTGAATAAAAGCCTCTACCACAAAAAATTCCCTCAATTAAGAAGGCCAGCTATAAAGAGACAATGTTTTACCTCGGTGGGTCTGTTTAGTCATCATGGGGCTTTCTGCGCAGCAGAACTCTAAAAATTGAGATTGCTGCAATTAAAGCTATTTCCATGCGTTCCGAGCTACTGGTCTTTACACAGAGCTGCCCTATTTTCCGACTATTTATACTTCCATTCACACACATTTTGGTACTACGACTCAATCTGAAGTCAGACTCTAAATTCAAACCCAATACTGTCTCCCTGTCCAAAGAAAGAACTGTCATTGAGACACCGACCTTATCATTTCTGACCGGGTAGTCTCTACCTCTCAAAGTAGCTCCAAAGCTCCCACCATAAGCAACTTGACCACCACCGCCCATCTGACCAGCACTCATTGACAACTTCATCCTCTTTCCAACTACGATGCTATCTTCAACCTTAGCACCCAAGAAATACTTGTTTCCAAAAGAAGTCACACAAACACCACAATCAGTAAGATTGTACTTAAAATTCCTCAGCTTTATGTTACCGTGAACCGTGCACATTAATTCTTTTCCACCGGATTGAACATCAAGAGCTACACTGTATGTCTGTCCCTCAGGATCCAAATAACCCGCAGCACATTCAGATTGAATACTAAAATCTTGCTTGTCCTTGCTCATTTGTCCAGTGACGCAAGTAAAGACATTCTTTCTTATTTCTGCAGATGTCTCGAGGTTAATTCCGTCAAAACCCACATCACGATCCCATCCATGAGGATCAAGTACTGGCCTTGCAAGCCACTGATCACTTGTCAGCAGGCAGCGATATCTGTGGACTGGACAATCAGAATCAAAACTAGGAGGAACAGACATATCTGGCAAGAGAACAGGCTCAGGCGCAACCTCCTGATCGTTGGAATGGTTCTCAGCAGCCAAACCCTGACTATTGGAAAGTTTTTCCCTTATTCTTCGAGATTCTTCTAGCAGCTGCTTTCTCAAATAGAGGGTCTCCCTGTAATCCAACTCATCCAGATATTGCTTCTTCTGAGAACTTTTCAATTTCTCAAATTGTGCTTTCGTTAAAATACGAATTGGAGGTAACTGATCATAACCATCATCTTCTTCAAAGTCTGAAAGAAGAACCTCATCAATTTTGTTATCTGATTCATTCAGCTTCAGTTCAGTATGATGCTTAAGAAAAGAAGAAAGAAGATGAGGAAGAGAAGGAAGTCGATTACTACTAAATGGTCCTAGTTGTATGCTGTCCCTAAAATCCAAGAGGTTATTCACATCGCCCAAAACTTTGGTACATAAGCACAATAAAAAAAATTGATACTTCCACACTTGTCCATTTGGAAGAATTTTCTCTCCCTTGCTATCAGTCCTGCAATGAGGATGATTATCCACCAGAAGTACAGGATTCTCAAGTTTCGTATCCGACACGGCCTGGTGAATATAGTGTTGTACCAAATCTGTGCAGTGACTGATGAAAGAACCATAGCTGACAGGATAACCATTGGGACCTTCAGGAAGCGATGAGGAAGCATGAGTCATGACGAGAATGGTGTTAAACCATATTGCTGGATTAAAGACTTCAGTTACAAGCTTCAGCAATGGGAAATCGCTATAACCCATGTTGATCAAGTCTAAGCGTTCAAAATACAATATGATGTCCGGAGGAGATTTTCTCACAAATTGCTTCACAGAGTGTAAAATTTTCCGGTTTTTTCTGAAGGAACTTGGTGATGAAGGCAAAAGGCCAGGAGTGTCAATGAAGGAAATTCTAATACCATTCACAGTTCCCACAATCTCCTGAATGTGATCAGTAGCAGGCTGAAAAGCATTAGTCGGTGCCTTCATTTGATTCAATATGGAATTTATGGTTGAGCTCTTCCCAACACCACTTTTGCCCAGCACAAGTATTTTGATGGAGAAATCCAGTTTAGGAATTCCAGATACCTCTCTTTCTGCTGCAATTTCCTGAGCCCTATCAATTCTTATATTCACCCTTCTAAGATCTGATTCCCCTGCTCGTATCAACATTGCAAGCTGAAGCCGGTATAAGACCTTTGACACCAAAAGGTTATCTTGTGAAAAGCCAAATCGCCTAAGAAGACGCAAGAACTTAATTTGAAGACACTCAATCTTCCCCACCGGGTCTAACTTCTTCACATCAACTGTACAATTAGACTGTATAGAATCACGACCTTCAATTTGCCGTGAACTGAAATTATCCTGATCTTCCTGGCTATCACCAGAAGCGTAAGGGGCATCATTTGGATTCTCCTGATTATATCCCGAATGGTGATATGAACCGGTAGAAACAGGGACTCTGACTGAAGTGTGAGCTGAACCAAAGGAATTCAAAAATCAATAAGTATAGGACAAAATGAATCAAACAGAACACAAACTCAGGGTGATATATTTTCAGAATCTAAAAAATCGAGTAGACACGGGAAAATTGATTCATAAATTTAGGTTTGCCATGGGCACAGTAGAAAGCATAAATAGGACTGCCTGCAGTTTGTTATAGACTATTGAATGCAATTCTTAGCCCATTTAGCCCTCAGCACAAGCAAGGAAGTTTTACAAAATGAATCTACATAAAGCGGCTAGAAATATTCCAACTATCAAAGACTACAGGAAATTCAAAGTAGCACCAAATGATGAGTGAACTCTTCGTATCCATAAACTATTTATAAGAAATTAGCAAACATAGTTATCTTTTATTCCTCAGACATATGCACAAGCTGGAATAATTTGGGCCTAAAACGAAACTATCCTTTTGTAACATAAAAAAGTTTGGAACTAATGGATTTGTAATTCCTACACAATAAAGAGAACTACTACTAGTACCAATAGCTAGAGAGACAAAAACTGTACCAAGCAGGAATAAGCAACAAGCATTATTCTTATCATTCTGAAAGGGGATAAAACTAAAAGTTAACTTTTAAGACCTTAGTGAGCCACCTTCATAATAAAAGTTTTGGTACAGTTGGAATACGTCACACATTCCTAACAATGACTCACAAAGTTTCTTGCTGATAATCATATGATTAAGGGCACAAAATGCAACTCTAAGTTGGAAACCCAGAAACCAACGTCAACAACTCGTATTCTAGTTATCAACAATAAACAAGGACATACAAAAACATAAGCCAGAAATGAGATACAGGACATAGCTCACATAATGAGACATAATTATCTAACAAGGAGACCTTCTAAAGATCTTAGACATACAACTGGTACTTGCATCTGAACATGTTGAACTAAGGGAAATGATAACATGGATACCTTCGCTGCGAAACTCTTCATCCAGATGTCCCTCAGATAAAAGGCTGTCATTTGCAGACAGTGGCCTAGATGTGGCTAATGAGTTGGATAGTAGCTGAGATAAAACCCAATCCTTGACGCTCATCATAATTCCTTCAGTTAGATCATCGAATTGTTATTATTAAACTGTCCATGCAGATGTACCTCTGCTTAAACTAAATTTGCAGGATTAGCAGAAAGTGCAAACAACATTTAACTTGTACTAGTAAAATACGTTCTCAGCTATGTCTTTAACTATCATGCGTCTCTGACCCTTACAATTAATATAAAACTAGCATAGTTACAATTTAATTGTCAGATTTTAGTCTCAGCTAATACTTATGCATATAAGTAAAGATAGTCAATAAATTATTTCTCTCGTCTGCCCAACAAAATCGTCTGAACAGCAAGGTGTAGCATTTAAATCAATGCTAGCATCGTTGTAGCCCAATAGTCCAAAGTTTTCTTCATAACTCATTCCTTCAATCTCGAACTAGAAATAAATTGTAGGCCGCAGAAGAATAGACAGCATTCAACCCTCTTTCTTTCTTCTGCTTTCTTGTTAGTAAATTCTGCTAAATTTCTTCAACTAACAGGAAGAAATTTATAGAGAAATGGATTAAAAAATAGATAAATAAAGGGACTTAGGATGGAAAGTATTGATGGTTACCTGATTCGAAGTTAATCGCCAGCTATCCTCCAAGATTCAGAGCTTCAGATTAGCATTCAGAATCAGGCATAAATAAAAAAACCCACCTGTTCTCCGCCCGGAATTTTCCCGATTTTTCGTTTATTCTTTGTTAAAAACTCAGTTTATCTGGAAATTTAAATCAAGGCCGCCGGAGAAGTATGTCACTTTGAACAGAAAAGAAACCCCCTTTGAAATATATAACCTTGAATTCATCAGTTGTGAACTTCGGATTTCCAATCAAATGATTCGTGCTTGAGAAGAGACAAGAGTAGAATGAAAGGGGATAAATTTGGGGGTTTTATGGAAGGATAAGAGCTAAAAAACAATTGCGTTTTCAATCTCCGCCTTATAATATCAGAATCAATAATATTTGAAAGAAAAAAAATTCAATTATAGGACAACTCCTTTTGTTCTATCCTTGTGCGCGGTGGCCCCCACCCCCCACCAGCCCCCAAAAAAAAAAAAAAAAAAAATTCTGATTTTGAGGTTGCCTACTGCACTATTACTTGCTAGACTGGTGCTAGAAGTCCATAAGAAATGTTAGGGACCATATATATATATACACACACGCGCGTATTTGACGTATGCTCATAGTTCTCCTAAAAAATTCTAGGCTCCGTTTGAATTAGTCATTTTTTGAAGTGTTTTTTAAAATTTTACTGTAGTGGTGTATATGAAAAATCTTTATTGTAAATATTTTTTGGATTGTTTTTAGAGGTATTTTTGAAAAATATTTTTGAGTATTTTTATAATTTATAATTTTTTGGGATTTTTTTAAATATATACTAGCTATGTTTCTATATATTAATATTTATTTATTTATATATATAACATTTTTTATTTCAATTTTGTTTTATAACATGTATATTAATATATATTTATATATGTATATTAAATACATATTAATATGCATATTAATATATATAAATACATATTAATATATAGATAAATATACATATATTAATATATATTAATATACATATTGTAAAACAAAATTGAAATATATATTTATATAAATATATATAAATATATTTTAAACAAAATATTTATATTTATATATAAATATATATATTTATTTCAATTGATATAATATAAATAATATACATAATTGAAATATACATATTAATATTAATATAATTTATATATATAGACTATAATATACATAATTGAAATATACATATTATAAACAAAATTGAATTAAATATATTTATATAAATAAATATATTTATATAAATATAATATAATATATTTATATAAATATAATATAATATATTTATATAAATATAAATATAATATATTTATAAATATGTATAAATATATTTTAAACAAAATATTAATATTTATATATTAATATATAATATTTATTTCAATTGATATAATATATACAATATACATATTAATATACATAATTGAAATATACATATTAATATTACTATAATATATATAATATAATATAAATAATTGAAATATACATATTATAAAACAAAATTGAAATAAATATATTTGTATATTTATATAAATATATATAAATAAATATATTTATATATTTATTTAAATATATAATATATTTACAAATATATATAAATATGTTTTAAACAAAATATTTATATTTATATATGAATATATATATTTATTTCAATTGATATAATATATATAATATACACATTAATATACATAATTGAAATATACATATTAATATTAATATAATATATATAATATAATATACATATTATAAAACAAAATAGAAATAAAAAATATTATATATATAAATAAATATTAATATACATATAATATAAAACGAAATTGAAATCGAAAAATCTGATTTCTATTTCCAATTTCAAAAACTCCATTACCGAATTTGAGCCAAATTCCCATAATTTGAAATAAACATTTTCAAATTTTTTTGTATATTTGGAGTTGTTTTTGATATATTATTTGGATATAATGTTTTTGGAGTTGTTTTTATTTGTATATTACTATAACATTGTAGATGAAAAAATTATTTTTCAAAAAATGCTGAATCCAAACAGAGTTGCCTGGTAAAGTCATGAGAAGAGGAAACCTACATAAAATATATTTCGCTACCCTAATAGTTTTTAAAAATTTAAATGACCTTTTTTATTTAAGTTTTGGCTTTATTAGGTTAATTTATGACAAATGTTGTGAGCCTTTTTGTATATTTGACGAGATTGTTAAGTGTTTGACATCCAAAATTGTTGAAAAAGTGCATTTTTAATTTCTAATAATGGCTAAAAATTTTCAAATATTTATTGATGTCATCTCATCCAGAACAGTAAAGGTCCAAGTTGCTGGATTTTATAGTGACGCCATAGAACAATGATACAATGTAGACACTAGCACAATTGATGTACATATTAAATACAAATATAGAAATTAATATGATAAGATAGAAAGAATAAAACTTGGTATTTTTTTTAACACTATGTTCAATATTTAATCTCTATCATTCAATTTTAAAATACCTTATCTTCACTTTCAACTACACTCTGCTAAGACCCTGATCCCAATGACGCAGCTTATACTACTGTTTATTTTTTTTTTATCGCAACAATAATATTTCTATAATCTAATCTATTATATTCTACAGGAAAGGGGAGCTTAAAGAGGTTGTATAAAGGGCTAGCAGGTATGCAGATCTGACTAAATCAAAGGGATGCTCTGATACTTCTTTTGAATTTTTTCACTTCAGGTGTAATTCAAACTCCAATCTACAGTTCAAAAATGAGCTTAAGTTTTGTTTGATAACCCAATTCAGTACTTAGGCTCCGTTTGATAAAATTGAATCTGAATTCTGAATTCTAAATACTGAAACAATTAATTTGCTGAATATTAAACACTGAAAAGAGATATATGAATATCTGAATCTTAATGCTGAACATATTTATACTGTTTGATAGACATTTATAACTTAATGTTTAATAAGCTAAATTGTACAATTTTGCCCTTCTATCTTTTAATCCAACAAGAAAATAGAACATATGATTTAATTAGCTTAAAATTGTTAGGTATGAAAATGACAATATTTATTTTTAAATCAAAGTAATATAAAAGAAGAAATATATTATGGAAAAGTCCAAATATCAGTGCAAATATATTTTTAAATCAGAGTTTGATAAGAAAAATCCAAATATAAGCAAAAGGAAGCTGCAATAAACAAGTTTTAAATTCACAACAAATTATATAGAAATTTAATTACTTCAATGGAAAAATGTTGAAGCAAAACAACAAATAATCAATGTCACTTACCTTGGAAATAATGAATTTGAAAATGGTGAGCATGGTAGCAATAAAAAAAATTGGGAGGAAAAAAATGACAAAATTATGAAAGAGTAGAAAGATGAAAAAAGATAAGGAGTAGACAGATGTGAGGAGTATGGAGAAATTGTAAAAAAATCATTAAATAGGAAGAAAATAGAAGTAGAAAGCCATTAGACAGAGAATGTCAGGTTGTTTAATTAGATAAGGATTTTGAATGTAATTAACAAACAATGATAGATTTGGTAGATAAGATAAAGTAGTTGAAGTAAATCTCTTGATTCTTATCAAATTAAACATTCAGTTATGATTCTTGTGCTGAAAAAAAATACATACAAATTCAGTACCACTTAATAAATTCAGCAGAAAAATTTTTATTTATCAAACACAAAAAACATCTGAATGTCTGAATGAATTCAGTTTCAACACTTTTTTATGTTATCAAATAGACACTTAAACTTGATGGATTTAGATTTTAATATATCCAAACTGTTTGATAACGAAAAATTGAATATCTGAATTAATTAAGTGACACTGTTTTTTTACATAAAATTTGCTTCTAAAATTAATTAAGTGATAAATTATTCACTTATCATTGGATATAATATGCACTTAAATATATTAAATTTAATACGTAACAATTCAATAATTTAATAATTTCAAATTTCACTTTCATCAAATCCACTCTTCGTCCTTTTTTGGTTTGGCTCAGCGGTTTGCAGCTTACTACTGGTTGCGGCGGAGCCGAGGAAATTACTTTGCTTGGAATTGCAGTACGAGCACCAAACCAGCAATATGTTGTTGGGATTCGAGTCTTGTGGCGAATTCTGATGCTAGGATTGTTGGTGCAGGTCCTATATAACAAAAAAAAAAAGATTCACAAAATATGTTGCTCGCCCAAAAGCCAAAGCTCAATCGAAGATCACTAATCTGCAATCAAAGGCCCGGCGGCAATTTGCTATACTCCACGTCACGTTCTCTGTTGCTCAAACGCAATACTATTTAGATTCCCATAAGCAAAATAGACGCAATGATTAATCATCAGACCTTTGGCTCAGTGGCCACCACCTAATGGCCACCACCTACTTGCTGGGATGAGAGGCAAGGTTCAAACAAAAAATGTCACATTTATATGACTTGTCTTCAAAAAATTCAGGTGAATATGCTGTGCACGCGTCTAATTCGATGATGATTTAGTCCCCTCCGACTTATCTCTGAACCTTCTTAGGCCCGCGCCCTTTCCTTAGTGTAGAATAGATCTTAGTGTAGAATAGATTAGGTTTATCGTCTCCGGCAAAAAAAAAAAAAAAAAAAAAAAAAATATATATATATATATATATATATAGAGCAATGGTTGATAGCACAGAGTCTCATAATGCACAGAGTCTCATAGTGCAAGGTCAACGCAGAATACCAATCCCGAAATAGATTCCAATCAAGGCAATAGCAGTTATAAAGAGGATCAACTACTTAGTTAGTTTGACATCAACCAGCGTTGAAAATTCTTTTATAAGCTGCTTAGCATTTGGGATTTAAAAAAAAAAAAAATCGTTCCAGCACTTGCCCTTGGGTTCTAATATTTGAAAAAAAAAATAGGACAAAAATTGGGAAGGGAATTAGTCGAACTAAAACCTACTATTTCTTTTAGGAGGATTCTTATATTATTGTGTCAAAATTACCTACATCCAGGTCGGAGCCAAAATCCAGCCTCATATGAGGGGCAAACTGCAATCAAAACTTGCCCGGAGGAAACAAGAGACTGCAGGCAAGCCAGCAAGAGCAGCTCGTCCCAAGTCAGACATTTCTTTTCATGGATGCGCGAAGCCTGCTATGATGTCTCATAAGAAGGCACATTTAGTTGCACTGCTTCTTCCAGCAGTAAACCCATACCCTCACCAGCTGCAGGCTTACATTTGTTCCTGCAAACTCCCTGCTTGGATCAGCTTCTCACGATGCAACCTGTCTCTCACTTGCTTTGTAATAGAGCATCTTCTGCACGTAGAAAATCATGTAACCTTGTGCAGCTCTCACAATGTTATCATTAACCTGAGTAATCCACGCATCATCGCACTTGTACCACTGATTACTCAATCTCAAGTAAGTTACATAGTGACCGGCATCAAGTTTCCCAGAGTGAGTGATGACAGCAAACAACTCAAATTCTGAAGACAAATCATTTGGAGAATCCGATTCATCACCATCAAACGGGAAGATTCTGTTTCCAAACCGACTTCTCAAGATAGATGAAGAGAGGTACGGTGACATGTCCAAGGAAAACGGAAACTGAAGAAAGCGATCAACCTTTTTCGACATTTTCTTGATATGAGAATGCTCAAATCTTTTAATATGAAAGCAAGATACTAGAGGAAGCTTTCTTATGGACATCTGTTTAAGAGATTCCTGTCTTACTTGACACTGTTGGCAGTAGAACTTTTGGTCAGAGCCTAATCTCTCAGGTCTTGTAAAACGATCTAAACACCCCATCAAGGTAGAAACCCCCGTGCTCTGGCAAGCATTCTTGGAATCTGGCACACCATCGCAAGAATGATTGGATTTTGCAGATGTCATTTTTGCAGGACCCCCTACATTTGTTTCCAAGTCCAAGGAAATGTCAATGCATGGATCATATGTAGTCGATGTAAACCCACAAGCCGTACACATGACATCCGACCGCAAGATGCCAGAAAATACTCTATGAGCGATACAACAATCGCCACTGCCTGCTGAAAAGGTAAAAGGATTTAGTTAGACTATATGATGTATCAGGGAAAACATTTACTGATCCTTGAGTTTTACAGTGGCTTGCAAGATCAATATCTAATAAAGTAGACATAATAAACTGCTAGATTGATGCACATTGATACGAGCATTCACAGCACCAACTAAACTACTACACATCCACAAAAAAGGTAGTTCCAGGACCTTTATAGTAAAACAAAAAACACCATTAATTTCCGTTCTCTTCGCTCAAATATATGCAATTAAATATATGTTAAATTTTTAAGTTCAAGAACAATGATAAAAATTAATGTACAACAAAACCCCATAACAAGGCTGCAGGAGAATCCATCCCCAAGTATTTTCTGTAGGAGGAGATAAAATGAGGAGCTAATTCTTCGCTATGGTGAACAAATATCAGGCTGATGAAAAGGAAATCACTGAAGCAGAACATCTAAGAAGCATCAAAAGGTGGGGGTTGTTCTAGGGGCAGAACAGAACATCAACCTCGAAAGAACAACAACTCCACCAAAAAGATGCCAACAAGATCAAGCTGCAAAAATTACTATACCACAACAGTCTGACAACCATTTAGAGTCAATCTCAACTAGTGGAGAACCTGAAACTTTCTTCGAGCCTCCCATGAGTTGCCTCAGAATTAAAAACCCTAACAACGACAGCGCTGGAGTTAACATTGAAATAAACTTGACACAATAATAATCCTAGACTGAGACCATTTAGACTAGAAAAAGTACAACTTACTGGAGCAAAACAGATTGCAAGCTTGCTCTTTGGATACTGGCCCTAAATACCAGAGCACTCATCAACTGCCTATAGCAAAGAAGAAAACCTAATTACACAGCCTGCAATTATACGTTGCTGTCACTCCATGATCTAATACAGTAGTTTTTGGATCAATCATGATCATTTAAGATACTAGAATACAAAAGATGGGCCCAAAATGACTGCCAGGATATTCTTCATCATGATTTTAGCCAATAAAATCTAGTTGCTTCAGTGATTTTTGAAGTCAGATTTTCTCGTGATTCCATTGAAGCTATAACATTTAAAACTTCCTGAAACAAAGCCTTCTACCAACTTTTTGCACTACACATCAAAATTGCTGAATGCATGCTAAGATGAGACAGATCATAGTTGTCTGTATAAATATTGTAGCACAAAGGACAAATCTTCAAGTATAAAGCATCAAAACACGACCCTGTTGCACATAAATGTTCAAATTATCAGACCACAACCAATCATTTGATACCAACAAGCATAAATATTTTCAATCCACCAACATTCTAAAAATTAGGACGCTCAAAACTGTTGTTCCACATTGCAGCTTACAGGAGGCAGAAAGTACATGAAAGCTTCTCCGAGCCAAAAGGATTGACGATATAATCCAACTAAAATGAACTCAAAAAACTATCCTGTGATGAGTTATCACAAAATTACAAGGTTCGCCTACCCTGAGTATTGAATTTTGCATGATTGCATGCAGAATCAACAATATGTTTGCCCTGCTTAATTTCCAATTTTCATGCGTGTTGCATTGATAACAGAAATGAGAGAAAGTAGATTTCAAGACATTTACTTTGAATCTGGGGCTTGCGTTTGTCCTTTTGTAACTTCTCATGAATCCCATCGAGCATGGAGATGAAAAACTCATGTGCATCCTGCTGTTCATAACTTGCAAGATTTGATGCATGCTGCCACCAACTAAAACAGAAAATCTAATCCCATGAAAATCACAAATTGCATGAACTGCCCAACCTACTAAAATACATAGGTAAATATATCACAGAATTGAACCCAATACAGAACAGACAAATGAACTTATGCAACTAGAGACTTGAACAACAAGCAATCACAGGTAAACCATTTTATCTCGTCACTCATAAGGCATGCATGGGTAGCTGAATCTATTGTTGACCTGGATGAAGCAGTCCTACTTCGATAATTAATACAAGTTCAACATTAACCCAATTGTACACAAGTAGGCACATTGACACCTTTCAACTAAAAATCAAATCTTGACCACCAAAAAAGCAAATCCGACCAAATTCACAAACCCTTTTTTTTTCCTTCCAAAAAAAATGCTAGCTGTACATTTTTCTTCATGACAGTATCATTATTACCAAAAGAAGAAAGATGAGGCTGTATTGCCAACAAAATTTTCTGTTCAAACTTCTAACGTACACAATTATACTACACCAGTTCATAAGCATTACAAAATTTTCCAATCTCTGATATCAAAAGATCCACAAGGCAGACCTGTATAAGAACTTGGCAGGGCTATAGGGCGTCCGGTCCCCGGAAAAAACAGCTGAGAACATTGCATCCAAATCACAGGCCAAACACAACCTAGCCGCATTCTTATTACTATGATTGTTACTATCATGACTTCTAGTACTAATTACGTTATTTCTTTGCTGACAAAAATACCGATTATGCTTATCGCTCAGGAAATAATTCCGCAATGGCGGGGTATGCAGCAATGCCTGCAATACTGAGTTCATAAAACAAGTATTTCCCAAATTATTAAGGCCCCTCAGCCCCCAGGGGAGCTCCGCGTCTGCCTCGCCGAGTTGACTCGGCCGACTCGGTAGGGGGCTTGATTTTTCTACAATTAGAGCCCGCTCATTCGGATCAGGCGTCCAAGGCTTGTACTCCACTCGCCGCCGCTTCCGAAGATTCTCTGCCGGCACCGGCGGAGGAGGACAGTGGATCGAGCCGATCGCGGATGAGGCGGCAGTCTGGGCGAGGACCACGGCGGCGTCGAAGCCGCTGTCGTAGACCTGGTCCTTGCAGACGCAGCAGAAGAGCTCGACGCGGTCAACATCCACCGCGATGGCGTGGAAGGAGGAAGGAGAAGAGCAGCCGGTATTGTCGTCCGCCTGCGCGGCGTGGGAAGTTGCGTGGAGCTGGCAGGAGACGGCGGCGCAGGCGATGCATGCGAACAACCTCGGGGACGAGGCCTTACAGGCGCCGCATTGCACAACCTCTTGACCGGGCTCCCGGCGAACGGAGACCCGGCCAAGGGGGCGGACCTCAAGGCAGTCTTGAAGGTTCCGAAAGGGGTTGGGTCCAAGTTTAGATCGGAGCTCCAATAAATGCGGACAAGGATGATTGAAGTCACCAGCAAAATTATTACTAGCAGAAATTGGCTTGCCGTAAGAAGAATTAGCAGTTTTATTAGACGTGGTATGAACAGGGCTTGAATGAGGGAAAGAAGCGTTTTGCTGGAAAAGGGATTTCTGAAGAGGGAAGTGGCTTCGATGATTTTTATGAGAGGATTTGGGTGATGATGACATTTGGTGAAGAAGAATAAGAAGAAGAGGGGAAAGAGTTGAGGAGGAGGAGGAGGAGGACCGGAGGAGGGAGCAATAGTAAAAAGAAAATGGGAATGTGAAGGAGATGGGTATACTTCATGGGAAAAGAGAATGGTGGCGCGATGGCGTAGGAGCGGAAGTAGACTGGATTTGCTATGGTTATGGTTTGTTTCTCTTGTTGGATTGGACGACGATGAGTTGAGACTTTTGAGAGATCCGTCTATACTTTAGCAGTACTACTTTTCCTTCTTTGTTCTTTCTTTGGGCGTTTCCTTTTCCTTTTCCTTGTGTTGTTTCGTTTTAGCACACTGGAACGAAGGAAATTTTGACAGCGAATTCCCTTTTGGTTTTCCTCTTCTCTTCTTTTTTTTTTTTTTTGGTCTGTCTTTTAAAGGGAGGTTTGGGCCGCAGAGGGAAGGGAAGGAAGAGATTGATCATCGAAGGCGGCCGCAAGTGTGAAAAGAATTTTGGGTTAGTACTGTTTGATTGCTTCTACCAGCAGGAATCTTGGAGAAGCAATCCGGCTGTGGAATCTTGGATTTTTAATTCTACCACAGGCAGCATGGCACAACTCTTTGTTTTGCACTAATTACTGTGGAACAAAATTAACTAATGTATCATCTTTTACATAGGATTTTGTTACTTGTTAGACTTTTAAACGGATTTAACAGCCATGGCAATTACTAGGGGCCAACTGTCAGCTTCTTTATTTGGATCCAATTCGAAGGCAATTAGAGTTGTATTAGATATGTTTACTCAAAATAAGAGTTACGGCCACAAAAACAAGGAAAAGAAGAGAAGAAATGGCATCAAGATATAATTACACGATCATATGATTCACATATCGAGCATCCAAATGTCAAAATTGAATTTGTTCAAAGACAGCTTTGCTAACAAAATACTACTAGTAAAAGACAAGATACTAAGTAGTCACGGGGATATTACTGATGATTTTCTCTTGTTTTATTACTTTCCCTTTCAATCAACGAATCTTCTCCTGCAGAACTAAATGAAGCAAATCACCACAGCACAAACAAACCGATTTCTGATCAGCAAATTAATGTCCTTGACAGAAGGGAACATTATTAGTCCAGTCGGTTGTACAGAAGTTTTGAACTATCAGACAGCAATCTGTGATACTCTTGTTCATCATTGCAAATCACCTCCCCAACTGGACGAAATCAATAATAATATATATATATATATATATATATATATATATATATATATATATATATATATATATATAAACGCATGAGCATGTGTGTTTGTGCGTGCATTATGGTATCTTCCGCTGCATTAAGATAACAGAGAGGCATGACAGGAAATTATCACCACTTTATAAACAGGATTGGCAAACAAATCAGCAACAAGACACTATGCAGGCCTCTTCTCCTCCTATTTGTTGCTTCTTTTTTTTCCCTAAAAGCAGCCAATACTCGCAGCACCTATGTTCGGTCACAGGTGGGATATCTTCATTCAACAGTTAACTAAAAGAAATGTCAAAATGATAACATACACGTAAAGATTCTGCATTCTTCTTGCTAAGCAAAAAGTTGTCCATCAATCCCTGCTCTTCACGGGAACAGTATTTACAGCAGGTAAGTGGGGGATGCAGGCAATTGAGCAGCACTCGGCGACACCCAAACACTCGGGCTAATTCTTTATGTGTTATTAATATTCATTCGTGAACTTTCTCTTTGCAAATGTCAACCACCGTTATTAGGAGTGTTGTTGTGTCTGTATGCAACACTCAATGGTCTTCCACGAATTGGCCTCAAATAATTTCTGAATAAGTCTGTATTATGATTATCCATCATCAAGTCAAAACGTTCATCTTGTCATCATATGCTTGATCAGCCCAAAATCAAACATTTACCACGAAACTTAGACATAGCTTGCTTATTCATGCTTCCTTTTTTTTTTTTCCTAATTTTAGGATCACCCTCTAGTAAAAGTGAATTACGCTGGGACTGAAGACATTCAAAGTTTAACAGTTGGAGTTCAGATGTGTTACGTTGAACTTCTTTAACACTAACCAAGTTTGCCACTATAACATGGCGCATGCGATAGAGGACGAACCTACAAAAACAGCTGTGGGAAATCTTACCATGGAAGGGGAAAGCCGGACCCTCCGGGCACAGAAACCTGTTCCAAACTCAGGTTAATAATTGCCTTTGTTCCTTCAGCCAATGTTCTGCAGCCTCTAGCTTTTCTAAAGCCACATTTATGTAGGAGGTGTTCTGAAGAAGACATTAGCTCTAAAAAGTGTTATTGCTTTGTCAACAATGTCAGTGGTGTCTGCATATGTTAAAGATAAGAAATACTTCAGAAGTTAAGAGTTAAAATACTGATTAAACAACAAAGAAAGCAAGTTATTAACCCTAAAAGAACCAGAAAAACAAAGAAATTCTAACCCTGAACTGAAACTAGAGCAGGTCCCTTTATGTGACTTTTTAGAGGAAGAAGAGGGCATCCACAAGCTTTGGCAATCCCTTCCTCATCAACAAAGCTGGAGCCATAAACCTGATATACAAACAATCAACTTAAGACCACGCTCTAGAAAAGTAGTTGAATGTGAAACATATAGCCTCAGTATATGTGTTCTATCAAACAAAAAACTAAAAAGAATTTGGCAAACTAAGTAATGTGGACTTTGAGTATAAAATCCGAAAGATGTGCTATCTATTAACAGTGCTGCAAAAGCATGAAAACCAAGATAATAAGAAGAAGAGAAAAAGGTATTAAGCACTTTCTACAAATGAGAACAAACTCATTCCCTAAGCTTCATGAGGTAATCATGAAAATTTATACACCAAGTCAGAAAACACAATCCAGGAGGCAAAGGGGATGCACCACGAATCAAGAATGAAGTAGAATATAATAGTGATAGCAATAACCCCTTAGCTTCATTGCTGCAAGAAGTTCAATATCTCCCTCACATCATATTGCTTTACCACATACCAACTTGTCTAGCTTTAAAGTCATGTTTTTTATCACCAACCAGAGACAATCTAAACTTTTCCTAATGTAATGTGAGCCTTACATGATCAAGAAACATCTTAATCCCATTGTCTTATTCAAAAAAAAAAAAAAAAAAAACTAAGAACAAAAGTTCAGCATTGTGAACAACTATTGCGGTTTAGCAATGACCCACGAAGGAAAGCTCTAACCTAGCCAAGATAAGATCTTTATGACACACCATTTCTCCATCCATTCGGGCACTGAGAAATTCGTCTCTTGTTATTCTTTTTTGACCCCTTCTTCTATTGCAGATAAACTACCTACTCTCTATTAATTAGCTATTAAAAAATAAAACAAAATAAAATAAAAAGAAGACGACACCTGACACAATCTCTTAGTATATAATATCAACAAGAATCAATAGCATTAGCAGAAGTACCCCTATTGCAGAATGACATCTAGAAATGGAAATAGTATCTCACCATTGATCTGGATTCTGGTCTGATAAAGAAGGGGTAACCGGTGGTTGATCAGAAGTCAGCCCGACGAGTAAGCATTCAACCCGACACAATTTTCAGTGTCGGGCTAGTCTGGCCTTGGAAATTGGAAGGCTACAAATTGAATCCTGTACGGCTTTTTTGGGCTGAGAAGTGGAAACAGCGGATTCTGGGCTTATGGCGCACCGTGGGCTCTGTTGGACATGGGTTAGTTTACTATTCCTTCCATCCCACTTTGATGGTATATTTTTTTACATAATTTAAGAAAAATTAATTAATTTTATGAGAAAAGTAAATATAATCTGCTTTTTTATAAATATTCTTAAATTAATATTAATAGTATAACTAACCGTCATATCTTTACATTAATTGTAACAATAATATTGATAAAAAGTTGCACTATTTAAGGCATGATGAATAAAGTAAGTTATATTCATTGATAACAAAGTACATTACATAAGGGCACTTTAAAGAAGTTTAAAATTAACTATATTTTTCAATTGAAAAATGAATTATAATTTATGACGGATTAAAAAGGATAACAAAATTATCAAAATGAGACAGAGAGAAGGAGTACCTCATGCGCTGCTAGCAATGTAGATTATAGATAGAGAATTATATGCAACGTGTAGTCTAAGCAAGGGAAAAGAATTATGCCCCAAGCAACGCAACGGAAATTAGGAGAGTGAATTAGATACTATTTCTAGGTTTGGAATCCATAACGTGTAAAATTCATTAGACTTGTAGTACAGTAATCCCCTCTCCCGTTTATACAGCCGTCACACTTGTAATTATTTTGAAAATGTCCAAACAGTATGTCACTCTCTTAAAGAAGTCTTTTTTTTTTTTTTTGTCAAAATGTCATCATTTAATATATATGTGATGAAAGTTACAATATTCCTAGCATATACATACTACTGGCACACGGCCAGGACATCTTTGTGGGCTTCATTCTTAAGCCACACAGGGAAGTCCAGCTCCCACCTTGCTTCATCAATTAGGTTGATGGCAAACTTTGCCAAACCATGACTAGTGCGATTATGTTCCCTTCCAATAAATATGAAGGAACATCGCCAAAAGGATCGACTAAGATGTACGATATCATCTACCAACATATCTAACAGAGATAATCCAATACATCTGTGATTTATTCTATCCACTAAACACTTACAATCTGAGTGTATGAGTAGAGATGTCCACCATTCTTCCAGAGCTTTGAGCATGGCTGATCTGATTGCTTCAGCTTCTAATATGGCAGCATCTTTCATCATTCCAGTAGGGATTGCCCATGTTTTGACCAGTCTTCCATTATGGTCCTTTGCTGCAATCCCCCTCTATTTCTCTTATTGTCCATTGCTACATCCGTGAACATTAGAATGGCATGTTGATCCTGGAGCTCTTTTGTGATGGTCCTCGTTGGCACTTCTGGCTCATCATTTTTGCTTTCCCCATTCTCCAAGTCCCACATCTGTTTGTACTCCAACCATTCTTCTAGATCTCTACTTGAAATCAGGTTACCTTTTGTGCTTTCCTTATTGAAGTTGCAGGCATTTCTGGCTATCCACAATTGCCACAAGAAGTTTATTGTGGCTTCTACATGACTGATGCCGTTAACTCTGCTTCTAGCACCCTGCAATGCTTCCCACCACCTCCAGAAATTCCAAGAGCTTTCTTGAATACCGTCCTATTTGATAGGGAATGTCTTCCAAGCCTCTCAATAATGCTTTATCATATCATGTTTTTATCCTACACTATTGATAACTTTAATCTACAACCTTTTAATAAAATAGCATTTGATAATATGAGCTCCCATCCCATGTGATGGCGAATAATTGGCTATCACACAACTCGTATCATTACAAGAAATTTTCCAATTGCTTACCTCACATGTATATTCTCATATGACTTTTTTTTTGTGATTAGTAGATACTAGCATAAAGAAAAATAAAAGTAGCAAAATAATAATAATAATAATATATTGAGATGACTGATGAACCAACCTTTCCTGTGCACAAGGCCTTAGTATATATGTGGGATTGCAACAGACAAATTTGGCATTATATTCGTTAGACCTACCCATACTAAAAGAATTATGAACAAAATAGTTGGAGCACTTTTTTTTTTTTTTTTTTTCTGGTTTGGTCAACTCTGCAGTTTCTTCAGTTCATTGTTTTTTGTGAAAGAAGTCGCAATCCATGGACAGGTAGGGCATAGTTTATGGGGTGGGCAAGTTGGTGACAAAGCACACAGCCGGCCGTTCAGCAAGCATCTCGGGCGGACATTTTGCCAACTTCTTCTCTTTTACTTCGCCGGATCAACCAAGTTTATCCAATCTTGAAAGCAATTCATTCCCCAAATGACTTAAAGGCACGTTAGATATTGCTTTGCCTTTCTACATCGAGGGAACAAAATTCACCAATGAGGCCAAAAGAGTTTGCATCTCCCTTTACTAAGAAATGCAGTCAACTTAATCGGCATTCCTTGATAGCCACCAAATGGATGAACCCGCCACTACAATAGATTACTCTAATCCATTTCGTGCCTAAAAATCACTTTCTTTTTTCCTCTTTGGAGGTGGGACTAACAAAAGATCAGAGCTGGTCTAGCAAAATTTTAGTACAATTCGAAAGCGGGCCAAGCCTTTTCTAAGGCCAAAGAATGAGGACAATGGGACTACTGCACCTGTACACAAAGGCAACCTACAAGAGCAAATTCAATAATGGCGAAAACTTGCTAAATGACGATGTCAGGTTAAATTAGTTCTGAAAATGATGATGCCAACATATAGGGGACGCTCGCCATGGGTCCTCTTTGGCAAGCAAGCTCATGGATGTCCCTCACGATGTCAAAAACTGCATCCGGCTTTGCGAGTTGCAGAGCATTCTCTGACATTCTCGTGAGCTCATCCGTCTTGGTGGTGAACCATCCAGCCACAATCCTGGCTGTTTCCTTGGGGCTCCTGGTAAATACCCCCGCACCGTTGTCGACTACATATGGAACGTTCCCTTTTTCCTGCATTGCCACCCACAGAGTAAAAAAACCAAGCTTAATGCGTGAAGATACATCCCTAAACTAATAAGAGAAGAAGCCAAGACTTGAATTTGATCCCTTACTTGTCCAGGGATGTAGTCGTTGAGAATGATAGGAAGACCTCTGATCAATGCTTCTGTAATTGTACCAGGTCCAGCCTTTACATTTCAAGAAATTAAAGCATAAAACCATTGCTCCAAAGTAATTGAAAAATGATCAGATTGGATTGATTGTTGAAGACAATATGAAATGCAAAGATCGAGCACTACTTACTTTCGTTATAATGCAGTCGCAAGCGCCCATCCATTTCACCATCTGCGTCTCAAATCCTCTAACCTATATCGGCAATTGTAGCTATTACTTTGAGAACTTCAGTTTCACTCAGGTTAATAAACACTTTTCAAGTTTCGCCTACCTTAACTGGGATCTTCCATTCAAGCGATTTTAATGTGTTGGCTAGGTTTTCATTACGACCACATATGACGATCAATTGGCCAATCGGTCTGCTGAGTTCTTGATCAAACAGGGTTTCTCCAAGAGCCTTTGCGGTTTTCTTCACAGGGCCCATCCCTTCACCACCTCCCATTAGCAAAACTGCTGGCAGAACTGGATCCATCTCAAGCTCGACTCTCAAGTCATCCTACAGAAAGAGAACAACCGCATAAAAAACTAGTACAAATTCTTATATGTGAAACCAAAAGTATGTGCGCCTTCCCAAATTCTCATAGTGGGAAGTACCGACTGAACTTGTTTGTTTCTTTAAAAAAAATAAAAACGAAAAAACGAGAACAGACTAACACATGAGAAATTTTGCTTTGGGCTACTGTATTCACCTTCGAGAGAACAGCACGACAAAAAGAAGGTCTGATAGGCAAGCCAAAGACGCGAAGTTGAGATTCTTCCAAGCCATCTAGCAGAGCCCGTTTTGCTACCTCATCTGACGGACAGTATAATCTATTTACTCCTGGATGAAACCTAAACACAAGGAAGTGTGGATTTTAGGATGCAAGAATCCATATCAGGAAGCAAGGATAAAATTTATGTCCAACATACAACAGCAACAGACCAGGTGCGATGGCAAGTATTGAGGTCAGTAATGACTGTTACAAAGATCACTTTCTTCTGTAGGCCTTGCCATTTAAGAACCCACAAAGGAATATGCTGCATAAGTGGATGCACACTGATGATAATGTCTGGCTTGTACTCCATTAGGCCGGCCTCTACTTCCCTGCATTATTAGACAGCAAACTAATAATCAGAACAACCAATGACAGTTGAACGTTCCACAATAATTCTTCACTACTCTTCTGGACTAAATAAATCCAATAATGTACTCTGATGACACACATGATTAAATTTCGCCCAGGCCAATTGATTGATTACACGTTAATAATTAACTGACTGTTTTAACTTGTAATTGATCAATTAAAGACAAGAAGTTTCTGACAAGAAACATCAAACAGAGGGGGTGGCGGGGGCCGTGGAACATATTAATCAAGAAGTTCAAACGGGTTGACAGAGTCATGCGGGTGGCCAAACCGAAGCAGAGAGGCAACTATTTATGGGAATCTTCTCAACGGCACAAGCTGTGACGCAACATGGAAAAGACTAAAAGAAACATCAACATACTTTGCGTAAAATGCTGCAATCGCAGCAAGATAGAGGCTGTGTATCCATCTAGGAGAGGTACTGTGAAATGCAACGTTCCAGAGCTGCACGTGTTTAACCATGAACTTGTATTGGTTTTCCATGTTATTCAGTGGCCAGCCCGTATACTCTTTCCAGACATCCTTCACGATAATCTGTAATCAGAGCAAATTAAAACAAGATAAACTCGTGTAAGGATAAAGAGTTGATGAAACTTATGATTAGCAGTGCAACTAGTCGTCAGAAAAGGTCAAAATTGTCAGATCATGGTGAAAGCTTCCAAAAGCAACCGAAAGGATCCGGGCAGGAGGACTAAAGGACATTAACATTAATGCTTCCAATTTCAAGGAAACTTCGTTGCTACATTACATGAGAGAGAGAGAGAGAGGAAGCAACAACGTATAGAAACTGCAGGTAGCAATTAGTTCGAATTATTGTGTGCCAGAAAATCTGCATGAATCTTAACCGTATAGCCTGTAAACTTAAAGCACATAAAACGGCCATTTAGCAGGGCAAATTATACAAAGGCATACTCATTTGCATTAAAAACTACCCTAATTTGCAAAGCATTGCTCAAAAAAAAAAAAAAAAAGAAAAGCAAAGTCGCGCTGCAAAACACAACTCATGACATCAGAAACATGCTGGAGGAAGGATCAAAGTTACCGACAATTGGATCATCTAGATAAACTAACTAACGATACAATCTCCAAAAGCCAAGGCTGCACGAACACAGATGAGTTTTTATGCAGAGTTTGGTAAAAAAAAATCCCACAAAAATGGTACTCACCCTATATTCATCACCAAATTCCAACTTGAACGCATCCCTGATGGCTTCAGCAGAAGCTCTATGACCACCACCTGTATCACTCATGAGAATCAACACGTTCTTGGTCCTCTCAGCACCTATCTGTTCCATCTCCATGATGTCATCCTCATCTTGAATGTCATACTTGGCTCTCTTCTGGCTGCTCCCTCCAAATCCATACACCCCTACCCTCTGAAACACCGTATTTATTGATTTCCTTGGCGATGCAGCCATCACCATCTCTCTGAGATCTCACAGACTAAGCAATCCCTCTTCTCACCCCGCCACCGGAACACAGAACCCCAATAAATCCCAAGAAATTCAGTCCCCTGCCCCCTTATACCCCCGAAATGGGATTTTCCGGCAAAAATGAAAAAGAAACAAACTTTTTAATGCCAATGTACAAATGATCAAATTTTGCCAGCAACCCAGAAAGGAATTCAAAAACCCAAGAAAACCCGGGAATTCAATTTCCTTTCTAACGTTGCTGGGAGGATGATGAGGATTTTTCAGGGAATGAAAGAGAAAGCTTTAAGTTATAGTTTGGAGATGGGAAGAGTTGGTTTGTTTTTGTCAAGTGCTATGGGGAGAGCTGGCTCGGCTGGCAAAGATGGTTGGTTTTTTCTGTTATAAAAGAACAAGGGGAAAGAAGGGTGCAAATTTTAGATACTGGAATGATGCCTCGGAAATGTTTTGGTTGGCTGTTCAACTGCAACTTATAGCCGTCGGATATACATTTGCATTTGCGGGTCGGAATGTTCTGACGCGTAGATTCGAATCTTTTAATTAAGTGTGAGTTATGCCTCTACACTTACCGTAGTTATAGTAATTAAATAGTAGTATTAGTTTTTGTTGGTGTATTTTTTTTTTCCCTATTTTAAGACTTGTGTCTTTTTTTGTCAGTGCGTCTAATATTCTCAGGTATATTTCCATCACATACCTGAGAATATTGTCAGTGTTATTGAATTTTTTAATTATCTCTTGTAGCTTGTGCTCCTCTTCTTCTTCTTTCCATTGGTGAGTTTTGACAATTTTTCTATGTTGTATCACATAGCATCATGCCCAGCATTATGCAAGTTTGTGCCCTTAATAGGTAAAAAATCTATGCATTAATAATTTGTCATATTTATCTAGTTATTTCTGTTTTCATCATATTTATTTAGATATTTTTGCTTTGGTATCAAAATTTATGAACTGCGATCAAATAGCGTATGAACCTGCCCGTCTTCAATTTGGACAAGTGGCCCTTTCTTTTTTATCTTTTTTCTTTTAGTGTTCTGGAAGGAGGACAAGGGACAATTCGAAAATTGGAACCTAGGTGACCATGTAAGTATGTTTGGATGGTAAATTATTTGAGATAATTTTATGAAAAAAATAATGTAATATTTTTTCGATGTAATATATATGAGATAAAAAGATGATTGAAAAATATGTTGATGATAGAAGCAAGTCCAGTGTGTGTAAATAACGTGTATTCCAAACACTTTGTTTGAGTGAGTCGGACCTTTAATCTAGTACAAGTATACAACCATCTATTTCTCCCAAAAAAAAAGAAAAAGAAAATGTCAAATGCAAAATACCAGTGTAATATTAACAGAAATGAAATAAATGAAATATTGTTGGCTATAGCTATATAGTAAATCAAAGAAAAATGGTTAAAGTAACGGCAAGAAAGCACAAAATATATCCATCATTTAGGGAGTTTAATAATATAGTAAACCAAAGAAAAATGGTTAAAGTAACGGCAAGAAAGCGTTTTAGATGGGAAATTTGTAATCAATATATATTATGCATATATGGTAATTTTTTCTTCATAACAAAACATATCCATCATTTAGAGAAAGAGTTTAATAAAATTATTGTTCCTTGCGCGTTCGAGTTCAAACCAGTGGTGCATGAGAGTCCCAATAATGACGCGGGTGTCATGGGTAGCAAATTGTCAGTTTTTGGCTCATAAAATCGAAAATACCATACCTGCCTTGATACTGTTGCCGTTAATAAACATGCAAATTGACCCGCAGAAAATGATACCGCAACAGAAAAGCCTGCGTCCGCGCTCATTGGAAATACTCTAAAGTTGAAGACCCAGATGGCTAAAAAGTCAAAAAAACAACTCTCTCAGATTTAATCAAAGTCCAATCCTCAGAAAAGCAAACTTTAATCGGATGACGTGGACCACGTATTTGTGACTATTGAATACCGAGCTGCAGTCTGGCAATCAGCTGAGCTGGTTGAGACCTGAGAGCCCGAGCCACCCCATCATCGAATGGAAAAGAAAAACTGGAAACGGCGCCCTTTTCTTCTTTATTCTGTCTTGGAAAAACATTAGTTATCATTTTGATCCCGTGGAGGTCAATTGTATATTTGTCCGTCTCGACACCGTCTTAGGTTAGAACTGTGATAGTGCTTGGAGGGAACCTTCTCAGAATTCGATCCCTGGTCCCTTGAATAGGGGATCTTGGAGATGGCTACCGTATTAGGGTCGTGATAGTACTTAAAGGCCCGTGACAGTGCTTGAAAGGTCGTGGTAGTGCTTGGAGGGGGACCTCCCTAGGATTCGATCTCTACTATCCCCAAGATCTCTTACTCAAGAAACTAGAGATCGAATCCTAGGGAGGCCCCCTCCAAGCACTACCACGGCCCTAGCCTAAAAGGGCGTCGAAGCGAACAAATACACAATTAGCCTCCACAGATCTATTGGAACGTTACAAGTTCCCAACTTTTTTAAACGTGGGAAAATAGATAAGCTACAATTTGACAGTTAATCAAACCATCATGCTTTTTAATTTTAATTGCCATGTGAACAATAATAATAATATTAGATGATGATGATGACGATGTAATTCTCTCTCTGTCTATAATTGTTATATTTTTTTTTTTTTTGGGTTCTTTCGAAGAAGGATGCTGATGCAGTTCTCCATTGCGACAAGTAAGGAAGTTGCTAGGAAAATGACTCATTTACCTGATATAGTAATCGGGACCATAGTAGTAGAAAAGGCCAATGGAAGCAATCAAAAATAAAAGCTATTATTGTTTGAGTTTCGGATCTTCAGAGACGGAAGGAAGGCTGCGTAGCGTCTGAGAAACCAAGTGGAGCTTCATTTCGTAGATGACTATGAAATAATAACATAGTTGAAAGTTGAAACTGTAACAGAAAAGTATTCTTATCTTTCCATCCAAAAAGAAAAAGAAACAAAAGAGAACCATATATTCCTGTTGGCACATGAAAAGGCTAGGATGAGAAAAATAATAAATAAAAAAAAACCATGAAGTATCCATATACGCTAGTTTTAACCAGGGGCCGTAAATTTGTCAAAAATGGTGAAGAAGTGGAATTACAAGTTACAAGCCATAAACCCGCGTCTTTTAATTACATACATGTATGTGATTTCAGCCGGAATTATTTATACGCTTCTTCCTTTCTGCTGTACAGTTTGGAGGTGTTGAATATTTACTTGAAATTTGCAGCGAAGACTTTGAACTATTGAAGTCTCGGGGTTGTGACTGGTAGCTGAGTCTAGGGGAGACCTACAAGTCCATCATTCTTTTCTTCCATTCGCAGAGAGAAAATATGGCTGACAATTCACGCATGAGATTTCTGTCGTGGGATCAGAAACCATGCTTTAACAAGCAGCAACTAGCAAGTCATCCAAAAGTTGTAATCTTTTCTAGGGAAAGCCTACGTTTATATCATCCTAGATTAAGCAGGAGGAAGTCAATCCTTTCACTTTTCTTATATCTGGAGTCTCTTCGCAACTTATTAGTGTTGCAAATATACGAGTATTTGAAAAAAAAATTATTTCACATTGAAAAATTCAAAAGACTTTCCATTATTTTATAATGCTTAGTTTTTTATTGGATTTGTGTTGGTTTGGTAATTAATATGGATTCGTACAGGGAAGCTGAGTTGGGTCGATTCAATACAAACCGACGGATTTGCACTTGCTCTTATTTTTTACAGGAAGTAAAATTTATTTTCCTGTTTCCAAGATATGATCTTATCTCTCTTAAACTTGCGCAGGGCAGCAATGGTTTTAATTTGGTATTGTTATTCTCAGCATTTGGAAAAAAAAAAAAAAAAAGTCACCTCCTTTCTGAGCATATAAAAAACTTAAACATTAAGACATTGAAGGGTTGACGTCAAAAGCCAGGTATCCAGTAACGGAGCCTAAGGATGCAGTTGTAAAATCACAATGCAAAATGGTTGAGACTGGTCGAGTCAAGAGGGAGGAATTGGACAACCAGTTAATACTAAATTTCTTGGTCAATTTATGGGACGTGTTTTATAAGCCAAATGGATAAAATCTAAGTAGATTTAGGCAAAGCAATTAGACAATCCACGGGATAATCTTTTTAATTTTTACACTACTGGGGAAAGGAAATGATTAAAATATGTTAGATAAAAAAAAATTAAGTTGACATAACTACTGTGCTTGATATAATTTTCGTAACAAAATGGCCATCCGTTCTTGAGAGCTAGCATTTATTTACAAGCTACGTATATTCAAAATTGGAACACCTTCTTCTTCTTCTTCATCGTCATCTTCTGTTTTTAATGCAGATTCTACACAAATCGTACCGTAGATTTATGAATGGAGGAGCATTCACAGAGCGGGCACGGTGGAAGAGCATCATTAACCTGTTTGAAATGCAAGCACCAAACTGAAAAATGTGACAAAAAAGTTTGAAAATGAAAAGTAACTGATGCATCACTAACTCATACTTTCGATGAAAAAAAGGTTCCTGAAATATGGGATCAAGAAATTCAGCACATCATATTCATACGGCCAATCGATGAATAGGAACCTATTTTAAAACACTTTTTAGAGAGTCTATTCTTCGGGTTGAAGCATCAACATCGGCCAATAGATCGGCAAATCATATATAAAATTAATTGAGAAACAATTTAAAGAACAAACAACATCAGAGAGAGTAGAGTTGGCACCTGCTCTCCAAGAATGTAGAAGAAAGCATATACCAAGGGGAGGAAACAGCAAAGAACAAGAGCGAGGATGGATGCCAGCGTCAGAGCACAAAAGAAAAGGAAAACATCAAAAAACAAGAAAAGTCCAGCAAGCCTGCATGTCCAGTTACCAATTACTAGAGGGTTAAATCAATATCTTCAAGAAACTAGTGATAAAATAAAACCTCTTAACATGCCGCCCCGGAAAAAAAAAATGTTATCAAATTTTGATAATCTCTTTTATCCTTGCCAGGATACAAACGCTAGACATATCTGAAGACAAATCATAGATGACACCTCCTAATTCTTGGAAATGGACAGTTACGCCTCACAACTCTGAAATATCGGCTTGGCCATGAGGGATAAAGCCATATATAATGAAAAAGTAACCAACGCATGCTTAATTTTATGTATTTTTTTTCCTGTTTTGTATAACTTTTTTCTAATATCCAGATATTGCCCAAAAAAGGAATTACAGAGAGAGAGAGAAGAAGAGACGCACTTGATGCTCCTGGAGAGGCGACGTGGATATTGGTGCATGTAGAGCCATGCAAGATGAATAATGCATTGAAAAGCATATCCGGCGATCCAAAATCTCATGGGGTTATGGGGCGACTCTTCGCTGCTTGTCGTCAACACGATGATTGCTGAAACGAAAAAAACCACGGCTTCAACCAAGTCAATGGTTCCGAGTGCAACTTCCACGGTTCTTGGAGGAGCTAAGCGGCGGAATTCATCTCTGTCCCTGGTGACCCGGGTCGCGGCCATTCCTATAATCATTTCTCCACAATCATAGTAATTCCTTAGCAAATTCTCTACCCGAACCCATGCAAATGCCATTTTTTTTTTCCTTTTTCATAGGAAAACTTGCATGGGTTTTGATAAATAATTCTGCAATCGATTTGTTGATATCATTCAGAGGAGCGAAATCATCAACGGAGCTTGGAGGAAAGGCAATTCCCCCAACTCCGGAACAAAATTTTGAAGGGGCTTTTATCGAATTGAGATGTTCGTTCACGTTGTTTGTTTATACGTAATGCTATCAAATGAAGAAAAGACAAGAAAGCATAAACCGTAGATCTTACACTTTAATTTGGATAGTTTGTAGATTTTGTGCTCCTACATGTTGCGATATCTCGATGACCTATTTTCCTATGTACCACATGTTTAGTCTTCTGGTTGCTAACGAATTCAGGTGGATCAGAGGCTCCTTGGCCGATCTTTTTTTGGATGCTTGTCTGTGATCTTGCGGTTGACTTACGAGCGGTGCTCTCAGAAGAACTCAAGATTGATCGCAAGACCATGCTATGCTACATTCGCAGCTGCAGAATTTTGCTGTATAAAGTAGAAGCTCAGGTCTGTGTCTCATACAAACATTTATAGTCAAACAAACAGCAGGGAATTTAACTGCCGATGTAGAAGACGTAACGTTCGGGATTCAGAAAGTTTAACTACAAGTTTTGTTTTGCTTCTTATTGAATAAAATATCAAAGATGAGCTTCACCTTGTTCGTTCTACACAGCTTGCTTTTGTCCCTAAGTGAGTTTAAAATACAACACTCTCATGAAAGAGTAAAATATTGAGTGTTTCAGGAGGCTGTCCAAAACAAGACAACCTGAAACTGATGCCAGCTGACAATATACATGTAATTGCAGTAACTCAACCAAGTAAAGTTACAACTTTTGGTAAAGTTACGACTTTTGTGAGATGAGAATCGATGAATAATCCGATTATGCAATAGCTAAACCAGTACATTAAAGGATTGAAGTAACAGAGCATATACAAATCAAGCAGAACACATGCTCTGCCCCATAGCGGATTATTGACGATTATTTTTCAGCCTGCTACTCGTACATAGTAAGGAAACTTACAATAGTACTCCACCATAAAGGGAGCAGGGAAAGGTGCATGTATCTGTTGACATAACGCAGCTGCCTATATACTCATCTAACTTGTTTCTACCTTACTTTAAAAAGACCTAGTAATATCCTAGATAAAATGTTAAAAGGCTCTACTATCACACCAGTCCTAATCTTCAACCTTGGACATCAGGCTCGCACATGTGGGACAAGGAGGATCCATTTGTTCTTCTTGGCTAGTTTTCTGCTCCAAACAGTCTGCATGGTAAACATGACCACAAACTAAGACTGCTACTACAGAGAGATCGCTAGATGATCCAATGCCTCCATTGATGTACGGTTTCTTCCTCAAGAGCCTCTCGCATATTCTACATGCCATCTTTCCCACATCGTGAGATACTGCATCCGTAGAAAATGAACTCGATCTGATTCTTTCTGGTTTTAGAAATGCTTGATCCCAATTTTCTGAAAAGATAAGTTTCAGATATCCAAGTGAGAAAAGAACATAGTGATCGAAAGGCTTAGAGAGTTTATATTAAACATATGAGTAATGCATAATATGCCTCCTACTAGGATATTAGGATAAAACTTCTCTGCAAACGTAGATTTTAGACCAACTAATATTAATTTTAGCTTTCAAATTCAAAATTAATAAAATTAGAGAGCAAATCTTTTTTAGTATGAAACAAGGCCAAATTAAAAGAAATTAGGCTCATCTATGGGTTTGTTATGTGGAAAACAGATAAAACCTCAAGTATACCTGTATGCTGGCTGCAATCATCTGAACGATACTTATTAGCAAATTTGAGGAATATATTCTCATCTATTGAAGGAGTAACCTTTCCACTTGATGTGGATGCATCAGCGCGGTTCCCCGAATTTCTCCGATAATACTTGCGGCTACAATACCGAGGATTTCTTAGTAGCATAGCGCGGCTAAAGTGCTGATGATGAGCAGGCAACTGTGAAACCTGTGGTAACTTAACAGAGTCATCCATGATTTCTAAGATGGATGAAATGGGCCCTATTGCACTACTTTTGACTTGATCAGAAGATTTCTGCGCTAAAACCAGGACAAACAATGAAAACTTGCACCCAACCAAGGCCAGAGATAAAGATTTTACTTGAAATAGACATCAGAAGCCGAATTTTGAAGCCCAATTACATGAAACCAAAGCTTGAAATTTATGGCTAAACTATGTAAGACACTGTAAGTTCGCAAAACAAAACCTTCTCCTCATCCTCTCCTCTGCCCTTACCTAACCCTGACCTCCCTACCAAAATGACAGGGAAAAAAAATAGCATGAAAAACAAGAGGAAATGGAAGAACCTGCTCTGACGATGCTTCCATTTGAGATGACTGTTGCATAACATCTGCAATATATTTGAAACAGAACATACTTTTCAGAAACAATTCAGATGATTATACATGAGAAGATCTCAGTGTTGGAACTTTCAGTTTCAACCAGCAGAACCCCCTTCAATGAAAGATGCAAAACAAATGTAAAAGGGCATTACATGTACGTAAATTTACTAACAAGATGAACTTTCTCTAATTAGAGAAAATTACAGAATTATTTCTATAAGGCCACAACATTATCTCAAATGTTTTAAAATGAAAATCAGATTTCTCTGGCAATTTGGTAAACAGTATTAATTTGAGCGTTGTAGTCAGCCCATTTTATCAAAATTTACCATCATGTACATGTTAGATGATGAGTAAGAGAGTTTTGGTACACACGCATCTTGTGTAACTTGGAATAAAAGAAACGAATAACAGAATTCTTTAACATTCCAAAGAAAATCCCAAAAACAGCTTCACTGAAGAAAATTTCAAGGACAGTTTGATTAAAAACTAAAAAGTAGGTGGAAACTAAGATTATTTTCATGAAGATCAACCCCAAGGATACCGAAAGCAGAACTGAGACACTAAGTCAACTTCTGACTCATCACAAAACAAGTTGGCAGGCAGTCTAACCAGGGTCACTAACTGAATAGCAATGCCACTATCAATCACATTAAATCACATTGATATTGATAAAACCCTCATTTCTTATGTATATACAACAGAAAGTCTCTCGCTAGCAGATAATTTCATAAGCCAAAGTTTGACAATTGTGGAGAAGGATGTCACAGGAACACATTCTATATCTAAATAACAGGTAGAGCCAACAAAGTTAAACTGAAAAACTCTAATCTTGCACCACCAATATCAGTTCTATACTCTGTTTATATCAATATACATAACCGTGGACTTTAATTTACGCCAATACACAAATCCATATAGCAAATGGAGCATTAGATGGTGTTCCTGCTGATAATTACAGCTCAAAAGTGAGCCACATTGTTATTTTTAATCTCTTGATACGTAGTTGGATTATATTTCTTTTTCACAAGAGTTCCAAAACGATAGGAAAATCAACACAAACTCTAAAGTAATAGCTCAACTGATGGTTCTCTAATATTTCTATCCCAAAATATAGAAGTACATACCCAACAAGATTACCTTTAAAAAAAAAAAAAAAGATCACATTTTTTAAGCTAGAAAGGAGTCAACAACAATTATTTACTCCCCAATCACATTCAAAATATGCAGCTTTTAACCATAAAACACATATCGAGTTGAATTATGACCTAAATAACAATAAAGATTACAATGCCAAGTGTACCAGACTTGCAACCAGCAGGAATATAATTCATCTATCAAACATACAGCTTAAGATCGGTATTTGGTTTTCAAAAAACACAATTATATTAATAAGAATCATCCAGCAACAATTCTTGCAAAATCAATATTTTCCCTTTTAAAACTCATGCGCATTCATTAAAAATGACTAGTATTTTGATCATCAGAAGCCCCAGATGTAAAATATCTATCATCGCATAAAAGTCTAAGACACAAGAGAGAAAGGAAGATGGAAAAGAAATGTCAAAACATAAAAATAAACAAGAATCCCAAAAAAAAAAATAACCAAAAGGAAAAAGAAAAAGATCACCTGAGGGAGGAGCTTTATTAGGGTCGGTTCTTCTCTTTCTCTTTCCCATTATTGATTTTTTTCAGTAATATATACCAAAAAAAAAAAAAAAAACAATGAAATAAAAGCCGTAGACGAAAATGGTCTGATATATTTATTTCACTAAACAAGCATGTCCATAAGGTTTTTTACAAAAGGATGAACACAAAAAAAAAAAAAAAGAGAAAAATTTAACGGCCAAAAGGGCAGGCAGGAAACACAGGGTTTTGGGAGGGTTATTGGATTTAATTAAGAAGCAAAAAGGGTTTGTGGAACAGCGAGGACGGAGCAGCAGACACCGGAGGTACGCTCAAGAAATTAAAATTATAAAGATCATAATATATAAACAGACGGGGAAAATGTCAGCAGTTACATTTGGTGGCTAAATGGAGAAGAGTGAGTGAGAGAGAAGGTGAGTTAAGATTGTAGGAAGAAAAGCCGGGAGGGAAAGTACACGTGTTCTCCGATTATGATAATTCACCCTCTGGGAAATGATTTCACTTTACCAAAATTAAAATAGCCAACATGTTGCTTTCTATTTCCTTAAAAATCATACACCATTAGTCTATATTAACCACATATTACCCCTATAATTTTTTGAACTTTTATTATTGATATAGAAATACATACAATGAGACTATCTCTCTTTTGTATACAAAATGAAGTGACATTTAGGGAAAAAAAAAATGAATTGCCAACGGCATTACTCATCTCTTTATTGCCTGTTTAGGGCTGCAGTATTTTTGCTTAAAAAGTACTTTTGGAGAATGAGATCACTCTCAAGGTATTTAATGAATATCATTCCTTGCATTTATGAGTAGAATTATTAGATACTAAAACACTTTTAGCACGTGTTCAAAATCAGTACTTTTTAAACAAATTTTGTGTTTCAAAAAATTTAAAAAAAAATTACTATAACTACTTTGTAATAAGTTTCGAACTAAATAAATAGATAAATATGTTTTAGAAATTTAAAATTATATTTTTCAATTAGAAAAACACTTGTGCAAGTATGCAAACACAATATGATTAAGCACTTATGCAAGTATGCACCAAGCGCTCTATTAATTGAAATGTTTTTTGATAAGTTATTGCAAATTTAAACGGGCACTTAATATGCTAGTCATTATAAACCATTCCTTAATACTTTTGTCGAGAGAGTGACATATTTTCTCTAGAGGAATAACACATACAAACCTCTGCGTGAATGATCCAGCGGTAGCACCTTCCATTGGTGACAACTTGGTCCAAAAATCGAGTATCTACTCTGCTAGATTCCTCCGCGCACTTATCGTGATTGGGTCAGATTGGGACGTCGGGCTCAAGCTGCAGGAGATTAGTCGAGCCCATAAGGATTGATCCGAACATCCTGTGTTCGACAAAAAATAATAATAATAACACGCACAATACTAGCATAATAAGTTTTACATTCCCTAAGTCATGGGGTTAAAGGGGCCAAAGAGCACCTAGAAAAAGTTCATGGGGTCAAAATGCAATCAGCGCATTTTTTTGGAATTTGCTTGTTGGTATAAGAAGAAAACTAAAAGACACGGGTACGAGATCACGTATTAGCCTAAAATGCAAAGAGCTTTCGGAAAAATGGCATCCTTCTTTGGGCCATCAGAATTAGATTAAGCCTTCCCATACGATTACCACTTACATGAAAGGCCCAAATCAATGCACACAGATTTGATAAATGGATCTTAAAACTGAAGCCCGTACCGGCTCTGGAATTTTTCAGGCAACAAACACATTAGCGTGGCCGCCCCGCCCATAATAAAACTTGTTCTGCTGTTTTTCCTGAGGTTACACATCAAATTCGAATCAGCCAAAAGGTCACATAACACGTCTCAAATTGGAAGAAGCCAAGAGTACAGATGAGGCGGTTCCAAATCCAAAGTACTTTTCTTCCGAAAATGATCCTTAAAGTTGACCTGTTTGATTCTTCAAAACCAGTCCAATGTTTCTGAATGTCAATCAGATTTAGCAGACTCCATTTACTGTTGACAATAAGAACTAGTGTTAATGGCAGCATGCACAATTCAGAAATGGTTTTTTTTTTTTATTTTGCGAATTAATTTTACATAAAGTTTTCATCACTAAAGCAAACTATGTTATTTTAATCTTTTTTTTCCCCGTTAATTGATGGTTGTTTTGTAGTTACAATACTTAGAGGCTGTTATTCTGTTAAGATGTGTTTATATAGTTATGGTTAAAAAATAGTTATCGGTAGTTATTTTAGTAATTCATATTTAGTAGTTCAAACTATTGTTAGACATATATTACATTTTAATTGTGTTGGTACAATTTTTTAACCTTTTTTATTCACTATTTTATTTTCATTTTTTAAAATAATGTCAGCACCGTGCATAGTACAGGTATTCATACTAGTAAAGTAATAATACCCAAACCTCTGTCTCTCTCCTTTACATTTAGTGAGCTTCTACGTGTATGATTTAATATGTATTTAATTTAATTCGATCTCACAATTTAGATGAATTAAATCCTCCGTCTTTTTTTTTTTACTAGAACAAAGTGTTTAGGTCAAAAACAGAAGGAATGGAGGGTAGTGGAAGCCCGGAAGGTGGATTACTGGCTCCAGCTTCGCAGAGGTGGTTACATCATATACTCCGTGTATTAAGACCTATAAAGTGTATTATGGGGTCAGAGGGAAAATTTTGGAACTTATTTGATATTTCTGCGTGCTTTCCTATCTTGTTTCTGGTTTCTTTCATGTCTTTGTCTTTTCATATCCTCTTTTTGTGATTGACAATTCTGAATCTCGTTGCGTAGAGCATCTGCAATTTCCAATCGCACCGTCCAATAATTTTTTCTTATTCTTCAGACGAACTGTAACATCCATGAACGAACAAAATACACCGTACCAGCAACCATTTTCTTAGCTGAAATTAATCATTTTTGAATTCCAACAAGCATTTTCTGGACCCAGACTCCTTTTTTATTTTTTTTTTCTTTTTTCCTTTTTGGGTTCCCTTTTTTGCCCGTTTAAGAAGGATCGTTGAATTGGTGTGCTTGGCCAGTTTTTTTTTTTTTATTGGATCTACCTCTATTCTTTTTATCAGACCCGGATCTCAAAAGGACATGTGACTGATATTTTGGTGCTTCAATACTCTTTTTATCTTCGCTGACTTTTCAGACCTATTATGTGTGTGTCTATATATATATATTCTGCCATGCATTATCGGCGTGATTTTTATTGTAAGATCATGTCTCTTGTAGATAAGACTGTCAAAATGGAGTCAGACCAACCCGAAGTTGGCTAAAGAAAAAGTCTGATGAATCCAATCTTTTAGTCAATCGGTTTGAGTTTGAATTTAAAAATTAGACTCGAATTAAATATGAACTGAGTTTGGATCTCATTGGACTCAAATTCGATCTAGGCCGGGCCCTATATATATAATATTTATATTTTGATATTATGTATAATTATATATATTAATATATTATTACTAATTACTAAATATATACATGTTACAAAACACACAAATACATCTGAAAACTCTTCTATGAACTTTCTTGAAAGATAATGCATAACTGAATCTTTAACTTTTCTTATTAGTTGAATAAATTTTTGTATTGGTATAATATTGATTGATTTTTTTTTTGGTCTATAAATACAAATCATCAAGCATGTTTGAATTCAAATCACAAAACCATAAAAGAAGTTCCAACTTTTAAAGATGTATTGGTTTATGACCGCATGTTTTATTATTATTTTTCATGTATTTTGAACAAATTAGACATAAATATTATGAAAATTTTTTGGTTTATATACTTTTTAAGAACTATTACTTGTTCATATTTAGTTTTAATGTTATAGTCTGATAAATATTAAATTAGTTTTATAACTTAATAGTTATAGTAATTATATTAAGAAAATTAAGGAGTAATAAGTTAATTTAGATTAAATTTGAATAAGAATTACAATTCGAATATTATATGAGTTGAATATGAATTTCATATTTATTAATTAAAAACTCATAGTTCAAAATTCAAAATTATTATAAATTAAATTAATTGAACTTAAGTTTACAAAAGTCCGACTCCTTAGGCTCGATTAATAGGCATGTTTGCAGATCTCGGCGACTTGCTTGTTTCTGTAGTTATCTTAACTTCGAATGAAATTGTCAACCTGTCATAGTCGTTTTCAGCTGTCATCCACTTACCTGGCCAACTTGGATGATGTTGTTTGCAAAGTCAAAGAAATTTTCATATTAATTATCACCTTAAAGAAATGAAAAACAAAGAATAAATATCTCTCTGACCAAAAAAAATAAAAATAAAAATAAATTTCCCATGCCCAGAATTATGGCTGTTTTTTTTTTTTTTTTTTTTTTATCAAAGCCTTTCGTAAGGCTAGACTTTTGTGACTTTACAAACCTAAATCCCGAATAAACCTCAAAAGTCGGCAACTCTTGAGATTCCTCAGGAGACTTATAAACCCATCTAAATCCCCTTTCAGCTCCGATGTGGGATAACCATTTAAGGAGGTAGCTGCTACTAAGATCTAAAGAGAATTATGACTGTTGAGAGGTGAAATAAGTGTCAAGGTATGGAGTTGCAGATGCAATCCCAATCTCAAAAATCTGTTTTTGGAATACTAAAATCCAATCAAGTTTAATTGAGTTAATATGGATATTAAGAAGATTTTTACAGGTATGTAGTACATTCATCTGATCCGATGACGATTCAGTTTCAGTCAATTTCTTTAAGTTTCTTTAGGCCTCTCTACCCTGGTGTAGGTTGGATTAGGAGTAGGAGTAGAAGTAGGCTAAATTAGCTGTTGTCGTCTGATATTAAAAAAAAAAAAAAAAAAACTAACCACCCCTTCTCTCTCTTTCCTTTCTTTCCAACAAAACTCTCTATTTCCTTTCTCCTTGTAGGATTTGAAAGTTTTCTTGGGACAAAAAAAAAAAAAAAGAGGAGAGAGTTGGGTTGTGGTTAAGTGGATATATCACTACTGCCCTTAAACTTATGAATTATTTTCAATTACTTGTATTGACAAAATGTTGGTTTTAGTAGTATTTATGCTAGAATGTACTGTAATTTAAAGGGGAACAACAAAAAGAATAAATCTATCTGTCCATGCAGAAGCCAAGGACCATAAAGTGAGTGAGCGACTATTGCTTGCTGGCATTTGGCAATGTTTAATATATTGACGCCAAATGCCACTCAACTTTGGCACGAATACCAAATCTAAAAATGGTTCTCTGTCCAGTTACCCAACATCTGTGGCGTGGCACTGGATATGTACAGAATTTGCAGTCTGCGCGCACGAATAACATTATTGCATTGTCACTCATGACTCAACCCTGTTGTCTAATTTGGCATAACTGAAGCCAGAAGGTGAGATCTGAGAAGGGTGATGGACCTGATCTCAAATTAAGAGCTTGGCTTTTAAGGGTCCACAGTGACTACGGAACATCCATGACAGCATACTCTTAACCTTCCATTCATTGGCCCTCTCCCCCAACTAGTCTGTTGTCTGTTCCTCTTCAAGCTGATCTCGACAAACAAACCGCATCTCAAAGACAAACGCAACAAAAAATAACTTAAAAAAAAAGGGTACTCCCCACTCCAACTACGTACTAGTGATTAGTGAAGGCAACAGATACATACACTGAAATTGAAAGCTACGTGCAGGATTATCCGTTTTGGAGGTTTATGCACTGCCGAATAGACTCAACACGGCTCAAGGGCCTCTCAAATTCTTTGCTGATTATCTCTTTTCTATCTGTTTTGTGAAGCACCATCTATTAAAGATTGCAAAATGGAGGAAGAAAGTTTTGGAAAGCCATAAAGCCATAGCGAATGCTTTTTTTTTTTTTTTTTTTTGTGGTCTAAAGTAAATTCTGTTCATTATTCTTTTTCCCTTTATTTGATTCCAAAAGTTGTCTTGTCATGCTAGGGAAAAACATCGGATACCTTATCTTGTTTTTCCTGAAAATAACATGCAGCTCCAGAGCATTAGAACCTCAGCATTAGTACTTATCAAGTTATTCTTTGGGGTTTTTCTGGCTCAGATGTAGTGGTGTCGTCATACGAACCATCTGCCATGATGTTTACGCCAAATAGTGACCGGTTACTTTCGGTCAGGGGTTAACTCGCAGTGCTCCTCGAATATTAAACTGGTTTCTTGCTTCCGAAGTTCAACAGATTGAACAAAAAAACAATTCTTTCATTTGGTGGGGACTTTCCTTGATGAGTAATTATAAAATTACACATAAATACGTGGGGTGAATGGGAGCAAAGTATGTATATGTAGCAGTTCGACTGTTGCTTTTCCTCTGATTTTAGAACCATGAGCCCACATTATTGCTAATCCCTGGGTACTTTGGCTTCTAGTAGATCAGTTCTAGAAAAGTGTCAGAGGGATCATCATTCATGGCATTTACTTGTCAAACTTGGCCTTTTCTGCTGGCACGATGACTGACTCCATTGCTGATATCACACCACCTTCATCTTCATCATTAATCAATTAATTAATATAGGCCGAACAAACTTGTCACAAGATTAGCGTTATAATTAAGTACTCCAATATTAATCCATGCAAAGGCCATCGAATTTGATACTGATCATCATGACTAACGTGTACAATCTGCAGCCGCAGCGACCTAGGTGGAGGAGATACCTAACTTAAGATGGCGTGCTTCTTTTTAGTTGAGACTTATTAGTCTACAGACCCTTCCTAAATCACGCAACAGTTCCCTTTAATAAACCTGCTCTTCTCACGTAGACTGAAAAGAAAATGGCGTTTGTGCTGAATATGGAATGTATAAATTGGGCTTTCTACGACGACATGGTATTGGTGGCGCTTTCTCGTGAAGGGGCACAGTCATACATGCTCATGATTTTGGTTTACGCAACTGGGAGTTGATGATTTTGGACTGATAATATTTTGTGGACCGTGGCTATGCTCAACTCTAATTATATGTCCAATAATTCCATGATCTAGGTTAATAACTATCAAGTTTATTGTCATCTAGGTTAATAACTACGAGATTTTTCTTAGGGAGTGTTTTACTAGTAAGTGCTCGTTAGCATATTTAAATCACATTCAACCTGCATGCGAATGAATATACTTAGAATTATTGACCTTTCTTGCGTTTTTTTTTGTGCAATGTAAACTTTTGAACAAATTAACACTTAAATATATGCATGTGTAATGCACTTATTTAATCTACCAATGGATTCTTTCTTTTTTATTTTTGTTCTATATTGATAGCGCAAAGATTTCTTTACACGAGTTTGTCTGCACGTATGTTACGTGTATGTGTTCAAACACGAAATCATTTTATTTTTCATACATGTGTCATGTAATTAGACTCATCTGCATAAAATCAATTTTTACAGCACCGACATAGAAAAGAAAAACTCAACAAAAACACAATAATGTGTTATGTTTCCTGTTCTTCTAATGCATTATCGTGCATGTTTTTCAATGCAAATAAGTGACAAAAAAATGAAATAGGTCATTAGGTACAATCTCTTTGGAGGAAAAAATGATGAACAAACGCAGAATAATAATAAACAATTTTTGTAACGGATGCCATACATTCTATACAATCTATCATGCATATTCACACTAGTAATTATTACTTTATGTTACATTTATACATTTTTTTCTAATTAATTTTTTTATATTTATATATTTTTTAATTAATTTTATATTTTTTAAAATATAAGTAACATTTAAAATACATTCTAAGGAGTGTTAACAGGGCACCGGTTAGATAAACAGGCTGAGTAATAAAAGCCAACCGATCTGATCTGGAGAATCGCGCACAGATGGGAAAAGACGGGCAAGGAAAGGAAAGGAAAGGAAAGGTGCGCTTGGTTGATGCTCTTCTAAGTTTATCGGAATATGCCACCTCAGCTAACTTTGATTGGTGATGAGGAGAGATGACAAGATAATATTGAAAGGTTCGTTTACGGCAAGTATTAATTACGGTGAGATTCGGATTTGATCGTACACGTTAATTACTACTACAGTACTTTTTACCCCGCCCCGCTCTGCTCTGCTGCTCGACTAAAAATCTTTTTTAATTCCATCATCGTCGCTAGTCGCCAAGTTGGGGTTATTTTCTAATCTCTGACTAATCTCTGATTCGCTTCCCTTGTCAAACTGATAATAATTCATACAATCACCAGAGTTTCTCCATCCCACATCGAAAGATTGTGGAATAGTTACTCTGAATTTAAGATCCTCAGCCGCATCTCCTGTCACCAAATGATTGGATGGTGTTGATTTGTAGGTCCTCCTTAAATTGACTTTAGAATCCGATTTGACGATGACTCCCGAGTGTTTCTAATCTAATTATGTGTGTTATTTCTTCTGTCTATGAAAAAAAAAATACAATCACCAGAATTTAATTGCTTGCGTTTCTATCTCCTCTTTATTATCAACGTAATTGATTTAAATTTACCGGGCCCATCACCTTATATTTAATTTATTATCAACGTAATTGATTTAATTTTACCGGGCCCATCACCTTATATTTAATTTAATTGGACCTCGACGTATTTTGAAAATTATTTATTTCACGTAAAACTGTGAGTGTAAAATTATAACAAGCATGCAAATCTAACGAATGCTGAACCGTTAAAAGAGATTTCAAAATTAATCTTTGGAGAAAGTCAAAAAAGAATACTACTAAAAGACAAATAAATGTGAATCAAAGGATCGCTTAGGTATGAACATTTATAAAACCAAGAAAACTAAACAATTCTTGCTGTCAAAAACCGCTAGCTATTTTTTTTTTCAATAAAAAAAAAAAAAAACCGCTAGCCATGATCTGGTGATGTCAACAGTGAATGGAAAGCAAATGACGTTGGCAAACCTACATAGATTCCGCTGGCAGTTAATCTAGAAGTAAAAACCTTTGGGCTATTATTGTACATGGTTTCTGCTAAATGGCAACATGTCAAAGTTTGAATTGACTATTGTGTATTTGGTTTCTTTTTTATTAACAAAATTGATGTGCTGCATTACGTATCCAACAAAGAAATCGGAAGTAATACCCGGCAATCGGGGGTTTCTAGAGTTTAGTAGCGTCATCAAATTTTTATTTAAGTAATACACACATCACTCATAATTGATGTGGAATAGAGGAAAAGAAGGAAAAAAAACACTAAAATTATTGCCAAAAGCTCGCCAACGACTTTTAACCGCTCCATAATTTTAACCGACAATCGGGGTTTCTCGATTTCTAGAGTTTAGTAGCATCATGAAATTTATGAAAGCAGCCAAGAAACCGGTCCATTAAGGAAAGTGTGATAAGCATGTAATTTTGTATAGTAGCAACCATGCCATTATAACCACCTCCAAAAAAAAATTATTAAAATTTTCTTTTATCAAAATGATTGGAATTGATTAGTATTTTTTAGGATTAATCCGTACTAACCAACATAAATGCATGCTATGTATGCAAGAATTTGTATACAAGGTTAATGCTATTTTTGAATGCGGTGAGAATTTGCGTATGTATCCTAGTTTAAAGTACATCGGAGTAAAATTAAAATTTAACAAAATTCATAATCCATCCCCTCCTATAAAATACACGAGCAAATTTGGCTTTTTGAATTAATGTTGCATATATTTTTTAGCGTAAATATTTTTTTATACTAACCTGTAATGATGCATGACACATAAATAAAAAGTGAATTTAAAATTTAAATGATAATGATGTGACATTCATTTGTATGAAAAAATCTTTATATTCTCCGTGTATTAAAATTAATTCCCCATTTTTTCCCTTTGAAATTGTTCTTAAAACCAATCAAATCCATCGAAGGAAGTCATACTGTCTCGAAATAGCCAGATACATTCGTAAGAAGTTTGTTAATAATATTATTATTAGCTTTTGATTTATTAAAAAAAATCCTCCCAAGAAATCCAACCGTATGACGACCAAGAAAACCCCCCCCCCCCCCAAAAAAAAAAGGAAACAAAATCATACAACAGTAACAAAATGGGTATACGGAATATTCTTCGTCACACGATTTAGATTAATCTACGACGATATATCACGGAAAATGGTAAATCCATTTCATCCATTAGAATATCCAACAAAAAACCAGAACCACCTCCGCCATTCGGACCATATAAATACCGCTCCCCAATACTTAATCAAGCGCACAAACCGTTCGGTGCTTTGCGTCCAGCGTCCATTGGGCTACCGCAAATTTCGCCGTTAAAATTCATTCCTTCATTCTCCGATATCTTCTCGCCTTCTTCCTCCCTTTTTCTTTGTTTCAATTCCACGGCGTGAGACAGAGCTCATTTCCGTGGTTTAGGAATAAAAAATTTTTTAAAAAAAAGAAAAAAAAAACAGAGGATGGGGGCGGCGATATTGCCAGATCTTGCGACGGAGATTCTAATTCCGGTATGTGCCGTGATTGGTATCATCTTTGCGCTTGTCCAATGGCTTCTCGTATCCAAAGTTAAGCTCTCTCACGACAAGTTTGATGCTGGCGCCGACGGCAAAAATGGCTTCACTGAGGCTCTTATTGAGGAAGAGGAGGGCATCAATGGCGACAGCATCGTCCAGAAGTGCGCCGACATCCAAAACGCCATCTCGGAAGGTATAGCAACATAATCATTTCACTAACAATTCATGTATCTAGACTATCTCTTGTCACACACGTGTTTCATATAAAACATGCACAACCCGCATAAATATGAATACATACGCAATTTTATTGTGTAAAAGTAAGTGTTAAATTTTATTTATATACGTTGTAATGGATGTGCACGGTGAGGTGAGATTTGGATCTCTGACAGCTGATTTTATGGAAGTAATTTGGTGATCGCAGGTTTTTCTATGGTACCGGTATTTCTATTACAATTTTTTTGCCTTCTTTGAGCTTTCAATAAATTTAGAGGCAAAATTGGTTACGCATATGCCTGAAAATGATGATTTTTATTGGTGTAGTCTTCGATTCTAGTCTGAAAGTTAAAAAAAATTTACGTGCAACTATTTATTTTTTCGGTTTGCTTTTTCCCTGTAAAATATAAATTGTATAGGCTTCTGACCTGAATTCTTTGGAAGCTTGGGAACGTTCCAGTAGCTATAATATAATTAGCGGAAAAAAATGGAAAGAAAAAGGTTTTTTTTTTTCTCCCATTAAAAGGTTTGTATTTGTAATGTTTCGTTTCTTCCGCTTTTATGTTTTGCCTTAGAAAAAATATTTTATTTACATTTGCTGAGATTTGAAGATGTTCTGGGAAGGAAATTTTGAGCACTTATCTACTTTCTTTTTTTTTTTTTTCTTTATCTCCAATTATTTTTTTTCCTTTGGTTGATTTCAGATCCACCTTCATTCTTTTTTCTTTTCTAATTCTGGGGGTGTTAATAGTTGGTGCACTTGGTTGTGGTATATGTGGGGATGCCCAAAAAGATTCGTTTTCTTTCCTTAAATTTTATTGGTGGTTGACGCCATGATTGTCTGCTGGTTTGATGTCCATTTATTGGATAGATACGTGTGTGCAGACTTAGGCTTTAGTCTTTGGTCTTTTATTATTGTGTAAATTAAGTTTAGTGTGATGTTATTCTACCTAAGATTAATTAGTTGCGGAATGAAGTCAGTCAGTTCTTAATATCTCGGGCCCCTTTGGTAACTAAAGAACAAATTTTGCAACACTATTTCTTCCCATTAGTCTTTCCTGGTCAATGATTGTTGGTTTGATTATGTTTCTTATATCTAATTATTCGTGTTCATATTGGATTTTTATTGTTCTTGTTGTTAATATAAAACCATATTAAACGTCACCTTCATGCATGTCATTTATATCCGTAGCTAACTCCAAGTAGGAGTCAGATTTGTGGGCTGTCGTCTTTTCCTTTTTATAATGGATCTAGAAATGTAAAGTTTGATCTGAGCAGCTCCTTGGAAAAAGTTTGCCCCTATTTCACTTTCTTTGGTGCACCATGAGCATGGGGATAGTTGCATATGGAAAGTCTGAGGGAGAAAAAGTAACTCTGAAGATGTATGATGAAATAATAGTAGGCATTAGAAGATATGGCATTGCATGATATTCTGCTATTGTGCTTATCCTGGCATGAGCATGTCCTTTTCCAACTTAAGTGAATAATTTCAATCGGATGCATATATATGTTTTCTGGTATTATCTACTGTATAGTTCTTTAACATGTATCAATCAATGATCAAACAGCAGAATGTACTGTTCATTGCATTCTGTTGCCATCAAACTTTTAGAGGTTATATCTGAGCAAGGTTATCCTCATTCCTAGCTTATTGCATGAAAAATCTAGTGTATGTGCCCCTGTTTTCAAGTTTCAGCTTTTTTCCAGCATTTGAGTATGTGCCTCTGTTTTGTCCTTGCTGTATGGATGTTGTGATCAGGGATAATCCCTAGTAATCTGAGTTCTCCTTCTTCCAAGAGATTGTGCATGGATCTCACCCTTCGTCACCTTAAATCATTTATTGAGCTGTAACCTTTCTGGAGTATTTTACTTGTTCTGATTTTATTTTCTCTTCATCTGACAGGTGCAACCTCTTTTCTTTTTACCGAGTATCAGTATGTTGGTGTTTTCATGGTTGCTTTTGCCATTTTGATCTTCGTCTTCCTGGGCTCTGTGGAGGGGTTCAGCACAAAGAGCCAGGCTTGTACATATGACAGTTCCAAACTATGCAAGCCCGCTCTTGGAACTGCTGTCTTCAGTACCGTATCCTTCTTGCTTGGTGCTATCACATCTGTGCTTTCTGGGTTTCTTGGAATGAAAATCGCAACCTATGCAAATGCTAGAACCACCTTGGAGGCCAGAAAAGGAGTTGGTAAGGCTTTTATTACTGCATTCAGATCTGGTGCAGTGATGGGTTTCCTTCTTGCCGCAAATGGTCTTCTAGTATTGTTCATTGCCATCAACCTTTTCAAGTTGTACTATGGTGATGACTGGGAAGGTCTGTTTGAGGCTATAACTGGTTATGGTTTGGGTGGATCTTCAATGGCCCTTTTTGGAAGAGTTGGTGGAGGTATCTATACCAAAGCTGCTGATGTTGGAGCTGATCTGGTGGGTAAGGTGGAGAGGAACATTCCAGAGGATGACCCTCGGAATCCAGCGGTAGGTTATTTCTGATAAATGGCCCCTGGAATTTCATGAGCTTCTTTTCTTGTCCAGTGGTAACTTGCAGATCATTTCAGGTAATTGCTGACAACGTTGGTGACAATGTTGGGGATATTGCTGGAATGGGATCTGATCTCTTCGGATCTTATGCAGAATCATCCTGTGCTGCTCTTGTTGTTGCTTCAATTTCTTCTTTTGGAATCAATCATGATTTGACTGCAATGCTGTATCCTCTTCTGATCAGTTCCGTTGGTATTCTTGTTTGTTTGATCACCACTTTGTTTGCCACCGATTTCTTTGAAGTCAAGGCTGTGAAGGATATTGAGCCAGCATTGAAGAAGCAACTTATTATCTCCACAGCTTTGATGACTATCGGTATCGCAATTGTATCTTGGATTGCCCTCCCATCCTCCTTCACCATATTTAACTTTGGGGTCCAGAAGGAAGTTCAGAACTGGTAAGTTTGTCTCTCTTTGAGTTTTGAGAATTCTGGCTTTTACTATTTTGGATTATTTTTACTGCTAGTAGCTTTCCTTTTCTAGCTCGCTCACTCATTTTCTTAGCATTGTAAAGGACATTTTCAGTTGTCAAAACTGTTTATGTGGGGAGAAGACTCCACAAAAGCTTTAAAGTTTTGGTCTTGCTCATTCATTTGTTTGCTGTTTCCCTTTGTATTAAATTAATGAGATTTTATGTATTTCACTCAGCATTTATGTTTGTTGAGCACTCAGATTTGCTCGTTCTCAGTTCTCTTTTTGTTTTTTCTTCAAGTACTGGATTTTAAGTTATTTGCTTTTTGCATTCACATTTGTCAAGCACCCAATCACAATTCTTAAAGAAGGAAAAATAAATTAGAAATCTTCCAGAAGCAGCCTTCAATCTCTAATGTGATATAAATTTGCAGGCAACTATTCTTGTGTGTTGCTGTTGGTTTGTGGGCTGGTCTTATTATTGGCTTCATCACTGAGTACTACACCAGCAATGCTTACAGGTATCTATCCAGCATAGTAATGTTTAGGCTTCCTGTTTAGCTTGATATTTATATAGCCCTAAGTTGGTTGTTTTTTTCATCTTCTTAGCCCTGTGCAAGATGTTGCCGATTCCTGCCGCACTGGAGCTGCCACAAATGTTATTTTTGGCTTAGCATTGGGTTACAAATCTGTTATTATTCCAATTTTTGCCATAGCAATCAGCATTTTTGTGAGCTTTAGCTTTGCTGCGATGTACGGTATTGCAGTAGCAGCCCTTGGAATGCTAAGCACCATAGCTACTGGATTAGCCATAGACGCTTATGGACCCATCAGTGATAATGCTGGAGGCATTGCTGAAATGGCTGGTATGAGCCACAGAATCCGTGAGAGAACTGATGCCCTTGATGCTGCAGGCAATACCACTGCAGCCATTGGAAAGGTAAACGACACTCTTTTCTGTTGAGAACTTTCGATCTATAAATGGGTTATTTAATAAGGGGTTTGTTTGGATTGTGTTTTATTTTCCCAATTTTATCTGCTTACATCATCATTACAATTTCCAATACACCTTTTTATCTTCCCAATTATCTTTTTATCTCACACACATCACATCACAAAAAGTACTACAGTAAAAATATTCCAAATAAAACACAATCCAAAAGGCTATTAATGGATCCGTATAATTTTATTTAACCACTTATTTTCCATGGACTACCTGTTTTTCCCATTCTAGTCTTAGGCTTATGCATCAAAAAATTTTAAGATGACATGCTTGATCTGAATTCACTTCGTGTTTTGTAGGGTTTTGCAATTGGCTCTGCTGCTCTTGTTTCCCTTGCACTCTTTGGTGCTTTTGTTAGCAGGGCAGCGATTTCCACTGTGGATGTCCTGACACCCAAAGTTTTTATTGGTTTGATTGTGGGAGCAATGCTTCCTTACTGGTTTTCTGCCATGACAATGAAAAGTGTTGGGAGCGCAGCTCTGAAGATGGTTGAGGAAGTGCGCAGGCAATTTAATACCATACCTGGTCTCATGGAAGGTACTACCAAGCCTGACTATGCCACATGCGTTAAGATTTCTACAGATGCTTCTATCAAAGAGATGATTCCTCCTGGTGCTCTTGTCATGCTCACACCCCTCATTGTGGGGATCTTCTTTGGTGTGGAAACACTTTCTGGTGTTCTTGCTGGAGCTCTTGTATCTGGTGTACAGGTAATGTTAGAAATAATGGGTTTTATCATTTATGTACCTCTTAAGAGTATGCTGCAATATAGGACGTGCCTGCACTGAGGAATGTGCACTATAGAAGTTATTTCTCGCTGGTTATGAATTATCACAAGATAACTGCTTTAAATGGTGTGGTCCATCCATCTGGTTTTTGCCTCTTAATATTATAGCCCACTCCATCACCCATCTGCTTCTTCCATGGATGATTTGTTTCATGGTGTCTGGTATACAGATTGCTATTTCTGCATCTAATACTGGTGGTGCATGGGACAACGCCAAGAAGTATATTGAGGTAAATTTCCCGTATCGGATATCATTTTGTCGCTCTCTTTTTTTTTTAAAGTTTCATGCATGTATAGTATAGGTTCCTAATGCCATTGTTTGTAATGATTTTGCATTGATAGGCTGGTGTGTCCGATCATGCAAAAAGTCTGGGGCCTAAAGGATCTGATCCACACAAAGCAGCTGTGATTGGTGACACCGTTGGTGATCCTCTCAAGGACACATCTGGACCATCCCTCAACATTCTCATCAAACTAATGGCAGTCGAATCACTTGTTTTTGCTCCCTTCTTTGCCACTCACGGTGGCCTGCTGTTCAAGATCTTCTAGAATAGGAGCGCGAGCTTTACTACAGAGGATCTGCCTCTAATTATTGTCTGTCTGACGATCTTACCTGAAAGTCCCACTTCGTTGTCTTGCCCTCATCATCTTCTTCTTACTTTTGTCTTCCATTTTGGTAGTTTTCAAAATTGAAGAAATTTTTAAAGGCTTAGGTTTGCGGGCAGAAGTTTTTACTAGAGGTTTAATGGTGATGATGATGATAATTGTCAATCTCTGTGAAGAGCTGGGCCGGCATCAATATTCTTTTTCGAGTAAATGAACAGCTTAAATCTTTACTGCACATAGACTGCATTTATTTCTCTGTAGCGCAGTCGTGCTTAAGAGTCAGTCAGGATGCTTGATAACATTTGCACCACTGTCGGCAGCTTGTGAGATGTCATGATTGCACTCTCTACGGGAAAAAGACGGTGGGGTCTTGCGATTTGCTCTTCGTTGGTTGTGCCTTTTAGTATCCGACCGCTAATTACCCAACGTGTTTCACTCCTTGTTTTCATTTGATCGTGTTTGGCAAAATCTGTCCTACTCCCCGTCAAGCGTTTGATCCTCTTTTTTTTTTTTTTTCCTCCCCCCCCCCCCCCCGGCGGGGCTCCGCCTTCTCTTATTTATTCATTTCCCTGCTTAGAGAGAGGTACATACAAGCGTTGGTAAACCCACCTAACGCCGCCATGCCCGCGTGCAGTTATCAAAAGCATCGATTTCTTCCTCTCCTCCCATTCTGCATTAAGAGTCTGAACCGGCGCCAACTAACCGGGAATGCAAAGTTATGTTCCTTGAATCTCCGCCTCCCACCAACTAACGTACAAGAGTCATTCAAGGCACATTCCACCCTCCAACCAGAAACCAATGCCAGACACTCCTCCAAAGGCAATACACCTAATAGTATCAAAATTGAAGCAGTATGCATCAAAATCTACCCTTTTATTTCCATCGCTGAATAGCACGTGAAGATTGTTGAATTCACAAATTACTTCCAAACAAAAGAAAAGTATAATGGGATCATTCCGTGTTGTATTTTTGGGGGAGTGAGACTGTGTGTGGAGTCTTAATCGTTTACTCTTCCTCAGGGACACTTTTTTGAAACCCCAAAAACGAAAAAAAAAAAACAAAAAAAGTGTGTGAACTGTTAGGCATGAGGGACTGGATGATTAGTGGATCATTAATCCCAAGCACGTGCATCAGACAGACACCATCTCTGCGTATCCGGACAAAACTCTCTTCCCCCGCCCCCATATTTCTTTTTCTTCTTAGGCAGAACAAAACAAAACAAAACGCTGCCTGCAGAAACTAAAATCTACTAGTACTAAATTATGCGTACGTGTCCTTAACTTCCCATCCATTCAGGGTCGTCAACTTTATACAGCTGAGAACCCATGTCCTAATTTTGTTAATAGCTCATTGCCCCTGCCGCCTCCATTTCTGCACACGCCACCATGCTCTCCATTTCCCCTATACAGCCCACCTCCTCTCAATCCACAGCCCATTCCCCCCTCCTCCGCCAGCTTCCCCTCTCCCGTTCCCACCATTTGCATCACCGCCACAGCAGATTTTGTTTCCATTTACTCCAGCTCTCCCGCCGCCGCCACCCCTCGGCCCTTCTCATCCGTGCCCTCGACGCAGCTCAACCTTACGATTACGAAACCCGACTCTCCCGCCGCTTCTCTCAGTCCACGGCGCTCAAGATTGCCATCATTGGGTTCGGTAATTTCGGCCAGTTCCTTGCCAAAGCTTTCATCCGGCAAGGCCACACCGTACTGGCCAATTCCCGTTCCGACCACTCCTCCGTCGCCCAGTCTCTCGGGGCATCATTTTACGCCGACCCGCATGACCTCTGCGAACAACACCCTGACGTGATCTTGCTCTCCACTGCCGTCATCCACACCGAACAAGTTCTCAAAGCCCTCCCAATTCAAAGACTCAGACGCAATACCCTGTTCGTCGACGTTTTATCGGTCAAAGAGTTCCCCAAAAATATCTTCCTCCAGTACCTCCCTAGTCATTTCGATATCCTCTGTACTCATCCCATGTTTGGGCCAGAGAGCGGAAAGGATGGTTGGACGGGCCTCACATTTGTGTTTGATAAAGTTAGGATAGGGCCCCAGAAGTCTAGGGAGGCAAGGGTTGAGGATTTCTTGCAGATTTTTGAGAAGGAAGGGTGTAGGATGGTGGAAATGAGCTGCGCCGAGCACGATAAATATGCGGCTGGATCGCAGTTCATTACACATACAGTGGGAAGAGTTTTGGAGAAGTTGAGTTTGGAGACTACCCCTATTAATACTAAAGGGTATGAGAGATTGTTGGATTTGGTGGAGAATACGGCTAAGGATAGCTTTGATTTGTACTATGGGTTGTTTATGTACAATAAGAATTCCATGGAGCAGCTGGAGAGGTTAGATTTGGCATTTGAGAGTCTGAAGAAGGAGTTGTTTGGGCATTTGCATGAGGTTTTGAGGAAACAGTTGTTTGGGAAGGTGGAAGAAGGCGTGCAGGGGCCTGTGTTGTCGAAGCTGCCTAACAATGTGGCTGCGTTTCCACCTCCTAAAACGAATACTGTTGAAATTAATAACAACTAGGAGGAATTCTTTGCGGGTAGAATTTGCCATTTTTGGAAGTTGAACTTTTCATTATATCAATTATTCTTGATTATTTAGGGTGTCTGTTGCAGTTGAAGTTATGATCTTTCTATATGATAAACTGCTAGTTTTGCCACTTGTATTCTGTTCGTGACTTCTCGCTTTAGCGAACGATATTTCATCATAAAGTATCTAAATATGTGTATCTCGTAAGAATTTCAAGTAATTATGTTGCAATTTTATGTTCCCTTAACTGTCTGATGACGGGGTTGATGTTGCTACGTCGCGATGTATTTGCCACTTGTATTCTGTTCGTGTATTCTTGCTTTAGCAAACTACATTTATCTGAATATATTAATGTGTGTTTGATTGGGTTTCTGGGAATCTTGAAGATGGCAATTGCAAAGACTCGAATTCTACATTCACCCTTGCAAAGTAATCTTGCAGACTTATTATGCCACTGTTTTTGAAGGAGGAAATTGCACTTGCTATGTGCAAATGTATGTATGCACAAGTTTCACGTGCATCTGCCTCCTCCATGCCCGTGAGATTTGGATGACATTTGCTATATCTAGTACATTTAACATGAGTTAGTCTCAGTATGTTAGTCATCTTTTCAGTTGTTAATCAATGTTTGTTTGTCTTGACTATTGCATTGCAGATCCTGCCTTGTGTGTTTTCGATGCAATGGATGCAGTGGTCATCATTACATTCCAGTGGTGTGTGATGCCCTTGTATGCTACCTTCAACTAATCTTCCCACATAGTAGGCATACAGATTTTGCCCCATTTGTTGCACCTTCCACGTTCTGGGGGCTACATTCATGTTGGAGTTGTAGCGATGTTAGCTCCATTTGATTTTGTATCTTATTCGCCAATGGGAGTGGTTGTAGACTGTATGGAAATGAGAGTTGCTCATCATAGAGAGTATTTGAATAGAGTGCTTATTACTAGGTCCTGTATCGTCGGATTTTTAGAATTATGCTTTCTTCAACTGAATATGTAATTTTTCCAGGGCTTGTGGTTGGTGACTTGGTGCTAAGTATATGAGCTGTATTGGTGCTCTTTTCAGTTGGGGATTTGTCTTTAAAAAATTGTCTGCCGTGCTAGTATGGTGTTCTTTTCGACCCTCACTCGCATGTCATGTAGTTATCTATTAAAGCTGGTTTTGCTGTCCCAGGCAATGGACATAAAGATTGTTGTATTTTTGCTCGTCTATGTAGTAGTATGTAATCGTGGTGTGGTAGCCTTGTGATATAAATCCCACATTTGAAAGTTTGTGGAAGATGAAAAGGCATGTATTGCATCATTTGTGATTTTGCTGATGAATCATTCTGAGAACCAGCAATATTGGGTGGTCTGATTATTTTCGACTATTTTGAAATTGTGATTTAGATTTGTGATTGGTGTGAAAGTCAATAACTACCATGTGATGAAAGACATTTGTCTGACAAATTGGAATTGATTAAAAGAGGCAAATCGTAGATGCACTTTTTTTTTTCCTTCCTTTCCTCCACATATGTCTGCCTGCTAGTGACCTTGGTAACAAATGGTAGAAGTTTCTTTGGGTTGCTAGAGGATTGATTAAATTTGCTGAATCCATGGACTTGTTTGCGTACAGCTTTGGGCAGTATCCTTTGAATATACCTCAAATTACGGTATGCTTTTTTGTTCATCTAGTCTCCACTTGTGAAGTAACAGAGCCAAGGAGGTTTCTTCTTGGTGCTCCTGTTAACTGGTGTCAAGGTAGAACATCAAAAAGAAGCTTCAAGGAGCCATTCGGCTTAAAACTTTTCCAGGATCGTGAACTTGCAAACATCTGCGGGGTTCCTTGTGACATTATGCAAGAAAAATGAGAACTGTTCTGTCAAATAATCTCATGGGTCCTCTACGTGTATGCTCGGGTGTGTTTTTGATTGAGTTTCTGGGAATCTTGAAGATAGCAAATGCAAAGTCCCGAAGCCTGCCTGCATTCATCCTTAAATGGAATCTTGGAAATCTATTTTCATGCAACAGTTTTTGGAGGAGGAGATTTGCGCTTGCCATGTGCTTGTGTACGCCTGCATAAGTTTAGCATCCATCTGCCCGCGCAACGACAGAAGCCTGTAAGATTTTGTATGATTAATTTGCCGTTGCTGTGCCAGATACATTTAGTATGAGTTAGTCCTGGTTTGTTAGTCATCTTTTCAGTTGTTAATCCATTTATGTTTGTCTTGACTACTTCTATTGCAGATCATGCTTCGCGTCTTTCTCATGGGTATAGATCAGTCATCACATCACGATTGCATTCCGACATGATGCCCTTGTTGTATGCTACCTTCAACTATTCTCCCCACAATCCTGGAGACATACAGATTTTCCTCCTCCACCTGCAGCACCCTCCATGTTCAGTCATGCTATGTCCGCTTGATCTTAGAGAACGTCTTTGCAAGAAAATTTTGTTTCTTATTCGGCAATGGGAGTTTCCGCAGAATGTATCAAAATGCGAGGCACATATACTAGAGACTATAAATATAGAGTGCTTATTTCTACGTTCTCTATAGTTGCTCTTCACAAGTACTAATTTTTTCCAGGCCTTGTCGTTGCCTCAGTTGAAGACTCGATATGAAGCCTAGTAGTTTAACAAGACGATTTCTGCTCTCTCCTAGCTCCTATCTTCTAGGTAATTGTTGTTGCATTCCAAGCATTGCTGGCAAGCCCAACAGAGCATATGCTTTTCCTAGTTGTTGCTTATGCTCGAAAATCCAATATGATAGATAACAAGCCATTGTCTGTCAATGATAAAAGGAAAATGGATTCTTTTATATGACATGGAGAATAAACAGAAGGATGTCACACCTATTTAATTCCAGTTACAAAATGAGATTAGCAAATCCACAACCTCCTCGTCACCAAGATGTATAAGAACAGCATTAAAAAGAAGCAGCAACTGAAAAGAAATGATCAGACCAGGTCCACAACCTCTTCGTCCCCAAAATGTAGAAGAATAGCATTAACAACCAGCAACTCAACGTTGCATGACACTTGGTTCTCTGCACTTTTTCATGCCGCAAGTGCATGAAGGTTAGCTTTTTATGAGCTATATAGTTTAACAGCATCAATTGGCCTCTTGCCTTGCTGGTAGTACTTGAAGAAAATTTCAGGGTAGTCTTTCACTGTCTTGTATGTCTTGTATAATCTAGGATTTTTGTCATTGATGAGCTCCTCTACTGATCCAATCTCCTTTCCTACTTCTGGTGAACAGAACGTAGCCACGGAGATCCTCTCCTTCGCTGAGTTTGTCAAAGCCCTGTGCAACGGACTCTTGAAGATCCCATTGCTCATTACCTGCACTTATCCCCGTTGTCCATTGTGAAATGTTAATCAGAAACATCACCAAGCCACCAAAGTAGTCACTGAAGCTTGAATACGATGATTTAACTGTACAAATGCATAAAATAACATGTTGGCACTACCTCTATCTCATCACCGACATTAACTATAAGCGCATGAGGCCTGATTGGAACTCGAAACCACTGATTATCCTTGAGGAATTGAAGGCCTTCAACTTCTTCATCCTGCTGGAGTACGGTGATTGCTGAGCCATCGGCGTGTGGTTTCACTCCGTGAACAAGATCAGGCCTTGGACATGGGGGATAGAAGTTATATCTAGTATACATAACTGGCCTCTCTCCATATTGGTTCAGAAAACTGTTGTCTGGCAAGTTCAGTGCTTTTGCCATCGACTTGAGGAGAGTTTCAACTATCATTTTCACCCTTGTTGTATACTCCTCTAAAACTACCCTATTAGAAAAAGCAGCACCAACGAAAGCATCATGTCAATTCGATACTAGCATACTAGGTCATTTGGAAATGCAGGCATTTGCTGCAGACTGATTAAAAACATTGCTTTTGCCAAAAATTTAACTTAAAATTGAAAAATAATTACCTAAAGGATTTGGGATCTTCAGGCCAATATTGTAGCTTTCGGCCATCTTCTGGACTCACTAAAAGGTAAATTCTGTCTGTCCAATCCAGAGTTTGATTCTCATACAAAATCATGTCATTTCCATAACCTTCAATCTCACTTGCTGCTCTGGCATACTTCTGCTTGTCTTTCATAGGGAGCTTCAAGAATTGTCTGCCATTCTCTCGCAGTTCATCCAGCAAGCAAAATTCTATTCCATGGTTTATAACCTGAAACTCTATGCCATTCTTTCAGTATCAACAAAGAAATTCTCTTGACATCCATAAGAAAGGCAGAGGAGAAGGTGTAAACATATTCGCAAAAAGAGGCAGCAATTTGAATATGAAAAAGTTATTGCGCTATTTTCCATATACTTTCAACAGAATCAGGAGATGAAACTTTGCATATCAAAACTTCTGAGAGGCAGGCTAAAGGTGGCAAAAAAGACAAGCTTTGAACAAGCCAACTAAAAACAACAACAATATCCGAGATCAGTAAGTGCAGCAGGTTATTTTGACAATGAATTTGAACCTGAAAGCAACCCCATGAACTCAGAGCTGACTGAAGTTTTTCGAGTTCCTCATCTGTTGTAGCTGATGAAGATGACAAACGACTAAGATCAATAACTGGGATGTCCATCAACGGAAGAGAGGCTGTTATGAGCCCATAAGGAGTATCTTTGCATATAAATCTCTCTGGAATTTCATCACCATCCTCTGCCAATTCCTGAACCATCCTGTAGGGGTCAAGTTCTGAGTCTCCAGCCATGACGGTGCCGCTTGGTGCTTTGCAAAAGTTACAGATATGTATCAAAAGTATCTAAAGCCAAAGCCAGGCCTCTAATAAGGTGTATAATTTGGAAGGTAGAAATTTACATTTAAATTAGAAAAGGGCTAAAAGGTCAAATACTGATGTCAATTTTTAAATATGTAAAGATAGCAGGAAGTGAAATAATAAGTTTACAATCATGGCATGATTACCATACGATATATATATATATATATATATATTTATATATATATATATATATATATTTATCAATCGTCACTTTCATTTATAGTATTCTATATTATCATAATAAAAAAGAGAGATTCAACTGAATCTAAGAAATAGGGGAACTGTTAGGGACTGAATTACTATTAGATCAGACGAATACACTAAAATTTTTTAAGAAGCTACTTAATATGGCAATTAGTGGGATCGCCTCTCACCCCACCAAGTTTTAAATGATTTAATGGTGGCTAATAGCCACCAATCCAGAGGCTGGTGGTTAATTATCATATGACTCTCACACAGCTGAAATATGGTAGTATTTCTTTACTAGCAATACGTGTCAAACAGTATCTGGTTTAGCTTGGAGCGAGTAGAGAAATTGATCAACTCAAGATATCTTTTAACTGATTAATGAGCCCAGTTAATCTTAGCCACTAATTAACTATTGCAATATACAAGATTTACCAATATTCTAAGCATTGTTCTATGAAAGTTTTAGCTTAGTGTATGACACAGTTTTCGGTAGGGTTTATACTCCCTCCGCCCCACTTTGATAGTCCAGTTTTCCTTTTTTATCTGTCCCAAATTGTAATCCACTTTTCAATTGAAGAATGTAGTTGTATTTTAATTTTTCTAAAATACCCTTATTCAATGTAAGTTGTTATTATAAACCTACCCTATTTAATGAGTGTTGATTCTTTTTTTATCATCAATTCAAGTTTCCATAAAGTTGTACTCTAATTAATGTCAGGGAATTTTAGGAAAATAGTTACCTAAATTGATTGTTCCAACAAAGTTAACTATTTTTTCTTAAACTGTATGAAAAAAAAACAAAGATTATCAAAATGGGACGAGAGAGTATAATATTTCCTCGATTTCTGAAAATTGTGGATGAGTCGTCACATGGTGATGGAATGGCCCAAAATTTACACCTTGATCACCTTCCTGCACGGCCAAAGGCGAAGCGACTAGAGATGCTTCTTGTACTCTTCAAATGGCATATTTAGATGGAAAAAGCAGAAGCTAAGACCAAATAGAGCAGGCATTACTTTTCCCAGGAAAGGGCGGAGAGGTACCTCGAATCCATAATGTGAAAGATAAATGTTTATGGATTTGATCCCAGAAGTAGCTGAACATCAAATTTCCACTCATTCTACTAGAAACTAAACTTTTACAGTTACAATTGCTACCTCTCCTTTCTGAAAGCACTCACAGATTTATAGCACTATAATTTTTGACATTTCTATACAATCTTGCATGTTTCTCATCTAACAGTCCGTCGACCGGACCAATCTCCAAGTCCCGCTCTGCTTCGTTTCAGATGGACACTGATGTCCTCAGCTTTTCAGAGTTTGTCATTGCCCTCTGCACTGGACTTGTGATTATCCCGTTACTCATTATCTGCACACATGACATGACTCATAAGACAAAGAATTCAAATTACGCATCTTCTCTATTTTGCTGGTTTAGCTTGACATAAAGGACAGATACTGAGGGAAATAGATAGAGTTTGACGTATGAAGAAGTATAGAATTAAATTTCTGGAAAAACTATGGTCTACTTGGTTGTAGATGGAATCAGATTAAGCCTCGTCAAAACTGTCACATTGTCAATTACGAAAAGGATCAGAGCAAATTTTCGAGGAGTAAAGCTAAGAAAATGCACATGAAAACAGAGAGGAATAGCTACCTGCATTTGATCACCAATATGAACAGCTAAAGCATTAGATAGTGTGGGAACTTTGAACCACTGACTGTCCTTGAATATTTGGAGACTCCAACTTCATCATCTTGCAATAGTACAGTGACTCCAGATTTATCAGAATGAGGTTTGGGGCCAAGAACTTTATTTGGTCTCGGACAAGGTGGATAAAAATTCAATCTTGTAAGCAATAATGCACGTTCACCAAACTGATTCAGGAAGCTGTTTCATCCAAATTCAACAGCTTTAACTTCATTGAATATTCAAATATTCTCCCTGCAGCAAAACGCAATTTCCTTTAATTCAAGATGACTCAGAATTGAAACTGTAGGCATCACAAAGAAGAATCGAGTGAATTACTTCACAGCATAATAGTGGCAGATCAAAAGTAGGCGTCATCCTTCAACATTTGAATGTTAAAAAAGCACACAAGTGATAAACATGAATGAAGTAATACTAGTTGAGCATACTCTTGAGGGAAAATGATAATCTAAGTGAAGATAAAGCAAAAAAGAGAGTGTTCTTGTTGAATAGTATGATTTGTGGAACTGCTAACAGATTGCAGCAGTTAGTTTTCACTTTGCAATACGTATTCACTCTTGCTCTACCTTTTTCTGCCGTATTCACTCTTGCTCTACCTTTTTCTGCTCTAATACCCAACAAAGTGGTATCAGAGCTCTCATCTTGAGGGATCTGTGAGGATTGAGAGAGTTTAAACACTTACCCTTATTACAATGAATCCAGAATTTTCCTCTACTTATCAACTTGGACCTCCTATATTTGATGGAACAAACTATCAAATGTGGGCTGTCAGAATGGAAGCATATCTTGGTGGAAATGATTTGTGGGAGGCTGTAGAGGATGATTATGAAGTACTTCCTCTTCCAAACAATCCAACAGTTGCTCAAATGAAACACCATAATGAGAGGAGACAAAGGAAATCGAAAGCCAGAGCAAGTCTATATGCAGCTGTCACATCCACAATCTTTACCAGAATCATGACGTTGAAAATGGCACATGAGATCTGGAATTTCTTGAAGAATGAATATGAAGGAGATGAAAAAATCAAAGGGATGCGAGTGTTGAACTTGATTCGAGAATTTGAGATGCAAAAGATGAAAGATTCAAAAACTATCAAGGTCTATTCCGACAGACTCCTTGACATAGTCAATAAAGTAAGACTCCTTGGTACTGATTTTTCTGATTCTGGAATAGTTCAAAAAATTCTAGTTACAATCCCTGAAAAGTACGAGGCTACAATCGCGGCCTTGGAAAACTCAAAAGATATGTCGAGTATCACCTTGGCAGAGTTGTTAAATGCACTGCAGGCACAAGAACAAAGAAGGCTGATGAGGCAAGAAGGATCGGTGGAAGGTGCCTTTCAAGCCATATCACAATACAACAACAGGGGCAAGAACAAGAGCAACAACAAAAAGGTGCCTGGAAATAACAAATCTCAAGTTTATCCACTTTGCCCTTATTGCAAAAAAACCAATCATCCGCAGAAAAGGTGTTGGTGGAACCCAAATGTAAGATGTCACAAATGTGGTCAGTTAGGGCATGTGGAAAAGATATGCAAGTCTCAACAGCAACAAGAACAAGCCAAGGCTGCTGAGAATCAATCTCAGGAAGAGCAATTGTTTGCAGTTTCATGTTTTGCTACTAATAGCTCCATGGAAAGCTGGCTTATAGATAGTGGTTCTACAAACCACGTGACTTATGATCGAGAGCTTTTCAGAAAGCTTGATAAAACTACTACCACTAGAGTCCGGATTGGAAATGGAGCTTACCTTGCTGTAAAAGGCATAGGAACAGTGGCAATTGAAGGGTACACAGGTTTGAAATTAATTTCTGATGTTTTATATGTTCCAGAAATTGATCAAAATCTTTTGAGTATTGCTCAGTTGTTGGAAAAAGATTATAAGGTGCTATTTGAGGATAAAAGCTGCATAATTAAAGATCCAGAAGGAAGAGAAATGTTCAGAATTCAAATGAAGGGCAAAAGTTTTGTTTTGGATCTGATGAGAGAGGAGCAAGCGGCTGTACACAAAGAAATTAATGATGCAGCGCTTTGGCATAAGAGATTGGGCCATTTTCATCATGCTGCTCTGCTGTTCATGAAGAAAAACAACTTAGTAGAAGGTATGCCTGAGTTAGATGAAGAGCTTCCTACTTGTGCTGCTTGTCAATATGGGAAGCAATCAAGGCTTTCTTTTCCCCAAAGTACAACGTGGAGAGCTACACACAAGCTGCAATTAATACATACAGATGTTGGAGGACCTCAGAAAACACTATCTTTGAATGGTAGTAAGTTTTATATTCTCTTCATTGATGATTACACTAGAATGTGTTGGATTTATTGCATGAAATTCAAATCTGAGGTTGCTGACATCTTTTGGAAGTTTAAAGCTTGGGTTGAAAATCAAAGTAGTTGCAGCATACAGGTGATCAGGTCCGATAATGGAACTGAATTTACCTCAAAAAAATTCAACAAATTCTGTGAAGATGCAGGCATAGAGCACCAACTGACTGCCCCCTACACTCCCCAGCAAAATGGAGTGGTGGAGCGTAAAAATAGGACGCTTATGGAGATAACAAGATGCTTGTTACATGATAAAGGGCTGCCAAAGAAATTTTGGGCGGAAGCTATGAACACAGCAATTTTTATACTAAACAGATTGCCAACGAAAGCTCTACAGAAAAAGACGCCATTTGAAGCATGGCATGGCTACAAGCCAAAATTGCTTTATCTAAAGACCTTTGGTTGTTTGTGTTACTCTTATATTCCTCAGGTTAAAAGAGACAAGTTAGACAAGAAAGCAGAGTCGGGGATTTTTGTAGGCTATTGCTCATCTTCAAAGGCCTACAGAATCTACTCACCACAAAGCAACAAAATAATTGTGAGCAGGGATGTTAAATTCCTTGAGTCAGACAGCTGGAGTTGGAAAAATGAAGATAAATTTGAAATGCAGGTAGAGAATGATGATGTAGATGAAGAACCTGTTAGAGGAACCAGATTACTCTCTGATATTTATCAGAGATGTAATGTTGCTGTTATGGAGCCTGCAGGATTTAAAGAAGCTACAACTGATCAGAAATGGATAGTTGCAATGAAGGAGGAGCTCAAAATGATAGATAAAAATCAAACTTGGGAGTTGGTGGACAGACCTACACACAAAAAGGTGATAGGTGTCAAATGGGTTTATAGAACCAAATTAAATTCTGATGGTTCTATAAACAAGCACAAGGCAAGACTCGTCATTAAGGGATATGCTCAGATGTTTGGAGTAGATTTCTCCGAAACATTTGCTCCAGTTGCCAGATTGGATACCATACGAATGTTGTTGGCTCTTGCTGCACAAAAGGGCTGGCTTATACATCAATTAGATGTTAAGTCAGCTTTTCTAAATGGATACCTGGAGGAAGAAATCTTTGTGGAGCAACCTGAAGGATTTGCTGTTCAAGGAAAAGAAAATAAGGTGTATCGTCTAAAAAAGGCATTGTATGGTTTAAAACAAGCACCGAGGTCTTGGTACAGCAGAATTGATGCACACTTGATGAATTTAGGCTTTGAAAAAAGTTTGAGTGAATTTACCTTATATATCAAAAAGGTTGATGGTGAAATACTTGTGATATCTTTATATGTTGATGACCTTCTTGTTACAGGAAGCAGCAAGGAGTTGATTGATAAGTTCAAAAAGGAGATGGAAGATGTCTTTGAAATGACTGATATTGGTATGATGTCATTCTTTCTTGGTATGGAGATACAACAGAAGCAAAATGAAGTGTTTATATGCCAGCAAAAGTATGCAAAGGAGGTCCTGAAAAAAGTTAACATGGAAGGGTGCAAATCAACTGCGACTCCAATGAATCAAAAGGAGAAGTTTTGCAAAGAAGATGGAGCTGAAAAAGTTGATGAAGGGCTGTATAGAAGCTTAATAGGCTGTCTAATGTATTTGACTGCAACCAGGCCAGATATCATGCAGGCAGTGAGTCTGTTATCAAGATACATGCACTGTGCTAGTGAAATTCATTTTCAAGCAGCAAAAAGGATTTTGAGATACGTTAAAGGTACTGTTGATTATGGAATAAGGTTCAGTCAAGTTAAAAATTTCAATTTTCATGGTTTTTCTGATAGTGATTGGGCTGGATGTGCTGATGATATGAGGAGCACCTCAGGTTACTGTTTTACTTTTGGGTCTGGAATTTTTTCATGGTGTTCAAAGAAGCAGGATGTCATAGCTCAATCCACTGCAGAAGCAGAATATGTAGCTGCCGCTGCTGCTGTGAATCAAGCACTATGGATAAGAAAACTCATGACTGATCTACACATGAAACAGGAAGATTGCACTCAGATATTTGTTGACAATGAGGCTGCAATTTCTATTTCCAATAATCCAGTGTTCCATGGCAAAACGAAACATTTCAAGATAAAGCTTTATTTTTTGAGGGAAGTGCAAAAGTAGGGAGAAGTGCAGCTGATTTTCTGTAAAACAGAAGATCAAAGTGCTGATATCTTTACGAAGGCTCTTCCCAAGGAAAGATTTGAGTTCTTGAGGCAAAAACTTGGAGTATGCAGTTCCAAAACCAAGGAGGAGTGTTGAATAGTATGATTTGTGGAACTGCTAACAGATTGCAGCAGTTAGTTTTCACATTGCTATTTTTAGGCAATAGATAAGTCAAGTATGTGATATGATTCTGATTCTAGGATCTTATCTCTAGCAGATTTTTTTCTAGATTTTCTCTAATTCAATTTTCTTTATGCTATATAAAAGCATGGCTTATGCCTCAATAAAATTAGACTTCTGCAATACGTATTCACTCTTGCTCTACCTTTTTCTGCTCTAATACCCAACAGTTCTTAGTATATTAAAATGTCCACTTCCTGATTAAAAGGAAATGCGTGAAAATTCAGACAATTTGCCATTACAAAAGATCTGCAACAGTATAAATAAAGTCAAACCTGAAAACAGCCCCTTTAATTCTTCATCAGAAGATGGCTGATATCAATCGTTGGTATGGGAGCTGCTGGAAGAGAACGTTCCACTAACACAAATTGACTTTCTTTAACAAAGCAACGAGGTGGTGGCTCGTCACCATGAAGGAACATCTCCTGAACTGTCTTATGTGAAACCATCGCTCTCTTGACTGCACCATTGGCCATCTTACCAGTCTTCAAACTTCAGAAGTAGGAGCAAGTGCCATATACACCCGGATTTAATATCTTGTAGTGTAGAAGCAAACATATACAAGAGACATTCCATCAACTTTCTTGATCTGCACGAAGAAAGTGTGAACTAGCCGTACATGGAGCTTCATTTATCAACGAAAGTTAGGACCTCTTCAGCAATTTGCTACTTTTTTGTTTGTTTTTCTCCTGAAAGCTAGCTGCAACCAACCACATTTTCATTTTTAATTTTTTTTTTATCACCGGCGAGTCTTTTTTCACATATCTTTTTTCTTCCAACCTTCTTATTCTTCTAAAGGATCCGATCTGTAAATCACTTTCTTGTGGATCACAAAGTAAATCACTTCGTTGTTTTCGAGTTACGGGATTACCCCCTGACATTCATTTTTCATAATTTAGTACTTCCAACAAATTTTCACTCTAATGCAACCGAACTGTAAATTCATACAAAAATTTTTTAAAAAAAGGCTGTAAATTCATTCTTAATAAGTTAAAGAGGAAGCTGCACCTTTGACTTTGAGTAGCAGGCAAGAGGAAATTAAGGTGAAGATGTACTAGTATACTCAGATGTATTAAACTTAAAAGAAAGTTAATTTTTAAGGAGCTAGTTTTGAAAACTAAAATTGTGTTTTCAATTTGTTAAAGTCTCAAAGCTTCACGTCTGGAAGAGAGAGGTGAACTTTTGTCTAGCTGCTAGTGTCTTGTGATGCTGTACTGATTGGTAGGCATTCTCTTTGCAGAAAGGTACTTGAGGTTGGTGTTCTGGCCTGGTCATTGGCCACAGCTCTAGTTCCTTTTCTTGCTGGGTACATGCCTGGACTGGTTGCTTCCAGGATTTTGGTAATTCCATTTCCATATCTCCATTTTTGCTATAGTCTTCAAGTTATCACTTATACATAAATATGTGCTTGTGAAGCTACATGAGATATAATTTGAATAATCAACCAGGGCCGGTCATCATTTTGGTTATTTTGTAGCTATGGAAAATTTGTCTGCCTTTGGTATTATGTGCTGATTTTGTTAATTTTATTGAGTGCTCAGGTTAATTTCCTCCTGTTCTTTGTAGTTACCATCAACTCATTGATCTTTCATTGTCAATAATTACATAGGTTGGTATGGGAGAAGGTGTTTCACCATCAGCTGCTACCGATTTGATTGCCAGGCATGTATGACACTGAGCAGAGCTTAGAGGCATGCCTTTTTTATGGAGTTTGTTCATTAAGTTGTATCTTCTTTTGTATGATGATTAACTTTAGAAACTATGATGTCCTTTATGAGTTCTTCTGCCCTTTTCTGATATTGTTGCTTTGATGCATCTTATTATTAGTCTTGAGCATGATAATTCAAGTTCAATTCAAACTTTTGCAGGTCAATACCACTGGAAGAACGCTCACGGGCAGTATCATTTGTTTTTGGAGGCTTGAGTTTTGGAAGTGTTATGGGGTAACTTCCACGTAGAATATGATCATCATTGTGTTTAATGATATGTGTTCTGATATCAATATTCAATTCCTTTTTTTTCCTTGAAAAATATGGTATCTTTTCAGAATGAGGTTTATTGGTTCAATTACAGGGTTTTCAATGAACTTTTGTTAGATCCAGGCTGTGCCGCGAGTATACTACTTGCATGCTTCTTTCTTTATCTTGAAACCTTCTTCTTTGGCTTCCCCTTCCACACCCTAATCGAAAAGAAGAAAAGAGACTCTGAAACTATGAAAACAGTTTGCAGCCTCAACCTGTAGTTTAAGGTGGTCTTTGTTTCATCAATCTCTCTCAATTTCTCATATTAGAACTGCCTCCTTCAAATTCTTAATAGCCTGCTCATACATTCCTGAACCTGGACAGTTCTTCTGTTTCATGATGAGCCTGACTAGGAAATCTGTGACGCTGTCAGGCGTGTGCAAAAAATTTTTTTTTTTTTTTTTTTGGAATTTCTTGTCAGTAATTTTTACTTATGTGAACCTACAGGCTTCTTTTGGCTCCTCCATTAATCCAAAGTTATGGATGGGAGTCTGTGTTTATCATATTTGGCTTCCTTGGCATAGCCTGGTAAGTGGCAAGCATGGGTGATTATTATTTTCTTTTCTTCTGCGTAAGGATTAATGTAGGTTATTTTTTTATGTGTTGGTCTGCCATAATGATTAGGATTGCTGGTCATTACCATTCTAATACCCACTAGAATATTTCAACAAGTTATTTCTTTACATTATGAGCTCTTATTACTTAAAATTCCTTTTATTTGGGCGTGCACATTTTTGGAACTGAAAACTTTTTAGATCTTTTCTGTACCTAGTTGTTCAAATGCTCATACCATGACAACAATTCTGCTGTCCATGTTTTTGCTTCACTTTCTATATCTGTTGTTGGTTCATTAAACATTAGATTTCTTGTGTTATTTTTAGAGCAAAGTATCTAATCCCTGCTGCAGGTTCTTGGCATTTCAGTTTGTTAAGGATGGTGAACCTTCAGCAGGTGGTGCATCAACATCAGGTTAGCAAAATTTGCCTTTCTTCATCGTGCTTTCACAAAAGTTCTTCTTTCTTTCTGTAAATGACCTGGGTTGCCATAGTTTGAATGTAAAAATTCATTTTAGATTGAAGTTGACATTGCAATAATGTAGCTAATGTGTCCATCTCATGAAATTCAACGCTAAACAAAATGAACTAACCTGGACCACTGAAATTCATTAACCTCTTTCCCCAACCCCCCAACAAAAATTCCACAAAAAGAGAGAGAGAGAGAGAGAGAGAGGCTCAAATTTGTGAACCTCTAACGAAAATAGAATTGTAGAATTGTATCTGTAATGGGTCTTTTGACCCTGCAGTGGACCAAAACAAAAGTGTATTCCTTAAAGTTGCATGAAAGCTGTTAATACATTTCCACTTTCTGGTTTGTTATCTTCCGCCTTGTAGTAACAAAAGTGAGAGTTAACCGTGTAAAAAGGTTATTTACTGAGATATTGCTCTTCTTATTGGAATTCTAAAAGATACTGTTAATTCATTGGGCTTCCAAAAGTACAGGAATAGGTGACTTTCATTCTCCAGAAAATTTCTCCCTCCCTCTTCTTCGCTATCCTACAAACAATTCCCCTAGGACTATGATGGGAATCTGGGGGTTTTGCGCCTCCACCCTTCAACATCTCCTGCATGAAACATCCCAGCTTTTCAACACGAGTAAGAGAACCAAGAATGCAATGGTTGTTGGGAAATTTGATACCCTTAGTGGTGCTAGTCTGCAACGGCAAATTGAGAACATAGAAGTCTCTCAGCATAGCTTATACCTCTTCAAATTCTGTGGCAAGTATGGAGTAAAAAGGGAGGCTTTTGGAAATTTGGGGATGCAAAGACTGTGGGAAAGGTAAAGCCCAATACACGTTAAACACTTCTAGTGCTGTGACTGTCAGGAGTATCATCCAAAGGCTGAGGGAGCAGATTGGATGGATTCAGAAACCTGTAAAAGCTAATAATATTGTTTTAGATTCTAACAGAAAAAGGTAATATTCAAGTAAATAACCAGCATAAAGAGATAACTGCAAGAATCCTGTCTTGCTCAAAAAGCATGATGTAGCATTGCTTAGTTTCCATATTATGAGAGGTTCCCTGCTTAAAGTTATCTAATATTTGGTGATAATGTCTATATGTAAAAGCAACGGCACACACCATGGTGATTTAATGCTTGTATTGGCCATGCTTGACTATGATTCCATGTTGAATTTAACACTTAGCATCACTTTGTTTAAATCCACATATATGAATATGTATAACCATTGTGTCATATCGATAACAGTTTCCAATATCCAGGGCATCTATTCTTTTCCGAAAAGAATTCATGGATTGGGTCCTTGGAAGAATTGGAAGGATCACTGAAGGTATATAGCCTTTTGTCTTTTGCCACATCAACTGTAGGATCATTTTACCGTAGAAAATGTCTATATTGCATTCATACAAGTTGGACTACAATTTAGATATGATAAGGTTAGCATTATTTAGACTTGAAATGTTACAGTTATGGTTGAACACCATAGATTCAAGTCTTGAACTGGTTTGGCTTAACATTAAAGTTCTGGAGTTTCTCTTCCATAAGAGTTGCTCATTTCATTCTGGAATTAGATTGCTTGCTTACAGTGCGGCTTAGGACCAAGTTGCACACTAATCTTCTCCCCAGTAATCTTTCAAGTAAACTTTTCTTATTAAGAAACTTATGAGAAACGTATGCAGTGCCCCATAATGTTAATCGGTGTTGCAAGCAATGGTCTGGTGGGTTGATTTTAGTTTTTTTTTTTTTGGTTCTTGCTTACTTAATTAGCAATTTTTTTATATATACATATATTACAGGATGTCCCTTGGAAGGCCTTTTTCAAGAGTAAAGCTGTGTGGGCCATGATATATGCTCACTTTTGTGGAAGTTGGGGTCACTATACTTGTTTATCCTGGCTTCCAACTTATTTCAGGTATCTTTGAACTGGAATATTTCTGAAAAATGATCTCAGCATTTTTTTTTCCTTTGAAGACTTTTTTCATTGCTTTATGAGTGAAAGTCTTAGTCTACTTTCTAAAATACATAACAAATGCTAGTAAATGTGATCCCTCAAGCATAGGCTGTTATGTATACAAATAGTATATGACCAAAAAATCCAAGTGATATAAGACCAAGACTTTCAGTTGCTGGATGGGAAAAAGTAAATCTTTACATTGAAAAAGAGTGTTTCTGGAGCTGATACACTTTTTTTTGCTATCAATGAATGACATCAGTTGTTAAAACATAGGCTTGCAAGGTACAGCAACATGCAGCCAGAGAAAGTTGTTAAAACACAGAAAGTTGCCAATTTAAGCATAGGATTATGAACAACTAAAGAGTCTTGTGTAATCTTATCTTTCTTTCTTCAGATGGAGTAAACCCAGTATAGTTAAAGCTCCATTTGTCTCCTTTTTTAACGCTCTTTTATGTTTGAACTCAGAGACTTAAATTTTGAGAGTGACACAAAATAGATATCTAACAAAGTTGTTTCCAACTTGCCATGCACAAGCACTTGGTACATAACTTGTAAAAACCTTTTTATTTTCCTTGATGGCTATGTTCTTCGTTCTTCTTTCATTCGACTCATGAAACTCAAGAGTGTGCTACATTCGTTATTAGTTCGTCATCATTCTATGATTTATATTTGAAGAAACTGAATTGTCAGCTTGTGTAACCTGCAGTGAGGAGCTCAGTCTTAATCTGACAGAAGCTGCATGGGTGAGCTTATATGATCTTAGTATCACTGAATGCTTACTACAATGATGCGTTCTAGTTGTAGGATAGATATGCAAAGATAACATGTATTGAGGACCAAGTCATGCATAGGTATTTGTTTCAGGTTTCAGTCCTTCCTCCATTAGCTTCAATTTTTGTCACCAGCATAGCTGCTCAACTGGCTGACTACTTAATTACCAAAGGGGTTGACACCGCCAGGGTAAGTGCAACAATTTATATGTGCTTTTAGTTATGAATTTTGATGAATTATGGGCTTTACTATGTGTAAAAAGAAAGTACTATAGTATTTGGTTCCTGGGACAAGATTTTTACATCTTTTAGAATCCTGGTTTTTGCATGGCTGAACATGAAATTGCATGAAATCCTTGCATGGTATCTGTGTCTGTAGTGGTCCTTACTAAGTGAAGCTAAGAAGCAACGATATGCCGGCAGTGGGTCTTCTAGTTGATTGGAGAGGAAGATGAATACTAGTACGTAAATTCCTGAAAGAGTGGTGAAAAATTATCTTGCCTGTCTCATGGCATACAAGTAACAGGACTAGTTTAAGTGATTCTATCATTATCTCTGACAGAAGTCTACCAGGAGCAGTTAATTGACTTGCTGGTTCTTCTTTCTTGTTCATATATGCTTGTGTTATGCTAACAGGTGCGCAAAACTTGCCAAACAATTTCTTTCCTCTCTCCCACTTCTTGTATGATTCTTTCCTCTTTGGATTTGGGATTGCCTCCATGGGAGGTTGTAACAATTCTCACTGGAGGTTTAGCGCTTTCAAGTTTTGCATTATCAGGTATTTGATTGATTTCATTTTACTTAAGATTAGGTACTTAGAAAAGATACAGTCTTTTAAAATAATTGGAAAAGTGCTGATTTCTTATATATATATATTTTGTAAGTGAGAGGACTTGAACCCAAGAACTCTTACTTACAACCCTTCCCCCGGATTTCTTATATTCATTTCTGGCTTCTAGGTTTATACTGTACTCATCAAGACATTTCACCCGAGTATGCAAGCATACTTTTGGTAAGTGATGTAAACATACTTAAACGTAATTTTTGAGTGACCAAATACTGGTGAGGTTTGGCTGTTAGCTTCAATGCAATCAAGGAAAATACAATTTTCGTTTAGAAAATGTAGGAATAAAATTGAGCTGCAAATCTTGAATTTTTAAAGTTATTCTTTTGGCATGTCAGTTTACAACAGGAGTACCCTATTTCTTCTGTCTCCTGCCTCATTATTGACTTAACAAAGGTGTAACCATAGAGCGAAGCTAGCATCATGATTGCACTTTGTTCTCTGTTTAGTTGACTCTTATCAGTAATTATTCTGGAGTTATAAGATTTGTTTACACAACTTCTTTATTTGATTTTTGAAAAATTTCTTTTCCTTGGTTTTTTAACTGAACACTTTTGGTTCTGCCACCATTTCCACCTCTCACAAGATGTGTTGTAGTTACTTGAGTGTTCGAAATAAGATTTGAACTGATGACGGGGTTGATGTTGCTACGTCGCGATGTATTTGCCACTTGTATTCTGTTCGTGTATTCTTGCTTTAGCAAACTACATTTATCTGAATATATTAATGTGTGTTTGATTGGGTTTCTGGGAATCTTGAAGATGGCAATTGCAAAGACTCGAATTCTACATTCACCCTTACAAAGTAATCTTGCAGGAGGAAATTGCACTTGCTATGTGCAAATGTATGTATGCACAAGTTTCACGTGCATCTGCCTCCTCAATGCCCGTGAGATTTGGATGACATTTGCTATATCTAGTACATTTAACATGAGTTAGTCTCAGTATGTTAGTCATCTTTTCAGTTGTTAATCAATGTTTGTTTGTCTTGACTATTGCATTGCAGATCCTGCCTTGTGTGTTTTCGATGCAATGGATGCAGTGGTCATCATTACATTCCAGTGGTGTGTGATGCCCTTGTATGCTACCTTCAACTAATCTTCCCACATAGTAGGCATACAGATTTTGCCCCATTTGTTGCACCTTCCACGTTCTGGGGGCTACATTCATGTTGGAGTTGTAGCGATGTTAGCTCCATTTGATTTTGTATCTTATTCGCCAATGGGAGTGGTTGTAGACTGTATGGAAATGAGAGTTGCTCATCATAGAGAGTATTTGAATAGAGTGCTTATTACTAGGTCCTGTATCGTTGGATTTTTAGAATATGTAATTTTTCCAGGGCTTGTGGTTGGTGACTTGGTGTTAAGTATATGAGCTGTACACAAACAGAGCTATTTTCAGTTGGGGATTTGTCTTTAAAAAATTGTCTGCCGTGCTAGTATGGTGTTCTTTTCGACCCTCACTCGCATGTCATGTAGTTATCTATTAAATCTGGTTTTGCTGTCCCAGGCAATGGACATAAAGATTGTTGTATTTTTGCTCGTCTATGTAGTATGTAATCGTGGTATGGTAGCCTTGTGATATAAATCCCACATTTGAAAGTTTGTGGAAGATGAAAAGGCATGTATTGCATCATTTGTGATTTTGCTGATGAATCATTCTGAGAACCAGCAATATTGGGTGGTCTGATTATTTTCGACTATTTTGAAATTGTGATTTAGATTTGTGATTGGTGTGAAAGTCAATAACTACCATGTGATGAAAGACATTTGTCTGACAAATTGGAATTGATTAAAAGAGGCAAATCGTAGATGCACTTTTTTTTTTCCTTCCTTTCCTCCACATATGTCTGCCTGCTAGTGACCTTGGTAACAAATGGTAGAAGTTTCTTTGGGTTGCTAGAGGATTGATTAAATTTGCTGAATCCATGGACTTGTTTGCGTACAGCTTTGGGCAGTATCCTTTGGATATACCTCAAATTACGGTATGCTTTTTTGCTCATCTAGTCTCCACTTGTGAAGTAACAGAGCCAAGGAGGTTTCTTCTTGGTGCTCCTGTTAACTGGTGTCAAGGTAGAACATCAAAAAGAAGCTTCAAGGAGCCCTTCGGCTTAAAACTTTTCCAGGATCGTGAACTTGCAACTTCTGCGGGGTTCCTTGTGACATTATGCAAGAAAAATGAGAACTGTTCTGTCAAATAATCTCCTGGGTCCTCTACGTGTATGCTCGGGTGTGTTTTTGATTGAGTTTCTGGGAATCTTGAAGATAGCAAATGCAAAGTCCCGAAGCCTGCCTGCATTCATCCTTAAATGGAATCTTGGAAATCTATTTTCATGCAACAGTTTTTGGAGGAGGAGATTTGCGCTTGCCATGTGCTTGTGTACGCCTGCATAAGTTTAGCATCCATCTGCCCGCGCAACGACAGAAGCCTGTAAGATTTTGTATGATTAATTTGCCGTTGCTGTGCCAGATACATTTAGTATGAGTTAGTCCTGGTTTGTTAGTCATCTTTTCAGTTGTTAATCCATTTATGTTTGTCTTGACTACTTCTATTGCAGATCATGCTTCGCGTCTTTCTCATGGGTATAGATCAGTCATCACATCACGATTGCATTCCGACATGATGCCCTTGTTGTATGCTACCTTCAACTATTCTCCCCACAATCCTGGAGACATACAGATTTTCCTCCTCCACCTGCAGCACCCTCCATGTTCAGTCATGCTATGTCCGCTTGATCTTAGAGAACGTCTTTGCAAGAAAATTTTGTTTCTTATTCGGCAATGGGAGTTTCCGCAGAATGTATCAAAATGCGAGGCACATATACTAGAGACTATAAATATAGAGTGCTTATTTCTACGTTCTCTATAGTTGCTCTTCACAAGTACTAATTTTTTCCAGGCCTTGTCGTTGCCGCAGTTGAAGACTCGATATGAAGCCTAGTAGTTTAACAAGACGATTTCTGCTCTCTCCTAACTCCTATCTTCTAGGTAATTGTTGTTGCATTCCAAGCATTGCTGGCAAGCCCAACAGAGCATATGCTTTTCCTAGTTGTTGCTTATGCTCGAAAATCCAATATGATAGATAACATGCCATTGTCTGTCAATGACAAAAGGAAAATGGATTCTTTTATATGACATGGAGAATAAACAGAAGGATGTCACACCTATTTAATTCCAGTTGCAAAATGAGATTAGCAAATCCACAACCTCCTCGTCACCAAGATGTATAAGAACAGCATTAAAAAGAAGCAGCAACTGAAAAGAAATGACCAGACCAGGTCCACAACCTCTTCGTCCCCAAAATGTAGAAGAATAGCATTAACAACCAGCAACTCAACGTTGCATGACACTTGGTTCTCTGCACTTTTTCATGCCGCAAGTGCATGAAGGTTAGCTTTTTATGAGCTATATAGTTTAACAGCATCAATTGGCCTCTTGCCTTGCTGGTAGTACTTGAAGAAAAGTTCAGGGTAGTCTTTCACTGTCTTGTATAATCTAGGATTTTTGTCATTGATGAGCTCCTCTACTGGTCCAATCTCCATTCCTACTTCTGGTGAACAGAACGTAGCCACGGAGATCCTCTCCTTCGCTGAGTTTGTCAAAGCCCTGTGCAACGGACTCTTGAAGATCCCATTGCTCATTACCTGCACTTATCCCCGTTGTCCATTGGGAAATGTTAATCAGAAACATCACGAAGCCACCAAAGTAGTCACTGAAGCTTGAATACGATGATTTAACTGTACAAATGCATAAAATAACATGTTGGCACTACCTCTATCTGATCACCGACGTTAACTATAAGCGCATGAGGCCTGATTGGAACTCGAAACCACTGATTATCCTTGAGGAATTGAAGGCCTTCAACTTCTTCATCCTGCTGGAGTACGGTGATTGCTGAGCCATCGGCGTGTGGTTTCACTCCGTGAACAAGATCAGGCCTTGGACATGGGGGATAGAAGTTATATCTAGTATACATAACTGGCCTCTCTCCATATTGGTTCAGAAAACTGTTGTCTGGCAAGTTCAGTGCTTTTGCCATGGACTTGAGGAGAGTTTCAACTATCATTTTCACCCTTTTTGCATACTCCTCTAAAACTACCCTATTAGAAAAAGCAGCACCAACGAAAGCATCATGTCAATTCGATACTAGCATACTAGGTCATTTGGAAATGCAGGCATTTGCTGCAGACTGATTAAAAACATTGCTTTTGCCAAAAATTTAACTTAAAATTGAAAAATAATTACCTAAAGGATTTGGGATCTTCAGGCCAATATTGTAGCTTTCGGCCATCTTCTGGACTCACTAAAAGGTAAATCCTGTCTGTCCAATCCAGAGTTTGATTCTCATACAAAATCATGTCATTTCCATAACCTTCAATCTCATTTGCTGCTCTAGCATACTTCTGCTTGTCTTTCATAGGGAGCTTCAAGAATTGTCTGCCATTCTCTCGCAGTTCATCCAGCAAGCAAAATTCTATTCCATGGTTTATAACCTGAAACTCTATGCCATTCTTTCAGTATCAACAAAGAAATTCTCTTGACATCCATAAGAAAGGCAGAGGAGAAGGTGTAAACATATTCGCAAAAAGAGGCAGCAATTTGAATATGAAAAAGTTATTGCGCTATTTTCCATATACTTTCAACAGAATCAGGAGATGAAACTTTGCATATCAAAACTTCTGAGAGGCAGGCTAAAGGTGGCAAAAAAGACAAACTTTGAACAAGTCAACTGAAAACAACAACAATATCCGAGATCAGTAAGTGCAGCAGGTTATTTTGACAATGAATTTGAACCTGAAAGCAACCCCATGAACTCAGAGCTGACTGAAGTTTTTCGAGTTCCTCATCTGTTGTAGCTGATGAAGATGACAAACGACTAAGATCAATAACTGGGATGTCCATCAACGGAAGAGAGGCTGTTATGAGCCCATAAGGAGTATCTTTGCATATAAATCTCTCTGGAATTTCATCACCATCCTCTGCCAATTCCTGAACCATCCTGTAGGGGTCAAGTTCTGAGTCTCCAGCCATGACGGTGCCGCTCGGTGCTTTGCAAAAGTTACAGATATGTATCAAAAGTATCTAAAGCCAAAGCCGGGCTTCTAATAAGGTGTTTAATTTGGAAGGTAGAAATTTACATTTAAATTAGAAAAGGGCTAAAAAGTCAAATACTGATGTCAATTTTTAAATATGTAAAGATAGCAGGAAGTGAAATAATAAGTTTACAATCATGGCATGATTGCCGTACAATATTTTTTTTTTTTTTGATCCATCGTCACTTTCATCTATAGTATTCTATATTATCATAATCTAAAAGAGAGATCTAAGAGACAGGGGCTGGTAGGAACTGAACTACTATACTATTGGATCAGACAAATACACTAAAATCTTTTAAAAAGCTACTTAATGTAGCAATTGGTGGGATTGTCTCCCATCCCACCAAATTTTAAATGGCTTGATGGGGGCTACTGGCCACCAGACCAGAGGCTGATATCAATCGTTGGTATGGGAGCTGATGGAGGAGAACGTTCCACTAACACAAATTGACTTTCTTTAACAAAGCAACGAGGTGGTGGCTCGCCACCATGAAGGAACATCTCCTGAGCTGTCTTATGTGAAACCATCTCTCTCTTGACTGCACCATTGGCCATCTTACCAGTCTTCAAACTTCAGAAGTAGGAGCAAGTGCCATATACACCCGGATTTAATATCTTGTAGTGTAGAAGCAAACATATACAAGAGACAAAAAGCCATCCCATCAACTTTCTTGATCTGCACAAAGAATGTGTGAACTAGCCGTACATGGAGCTTCATTTATCAACGAAAGTTAGGACCTCTTCAGCAATTTGCTACTTTTTTGTTTGTTTTTCTCCTGAAAGCTAGCTGCAACCAACCACATTCTCATTTTTATTTTTATTTTTGTATCACCGGCGAGTCTTTTTTCACATATCTTTTTTCTTCCAACCTTCTTATTCTTCTAAAGGATCCGATCTGTAAATCACTTTCTTGTGGATCACAAAGTAAATCACTTCGTTGTTTTCGAGTCATTCATTTTTCATAATTTAGTACTTCCAACAAATTTTCACTCTAATGCAATCGAACTGTAAATTCATACAAAAAATTTTTTTAAAAAAAGGCTGTAAATTCATTCTTAATAAGTTAAAAAGGAAGCTGCACCTTTGACTTTGAGTAGCAGGCAAGAGGAAATTAGGTGAAGATGTGTCTTATTACTAATCCAGTTCTCGGAAATGGATGGAGTTTCAGATTCTGATCGATATAAATGAAATAGGGTTCTCGAATTTGGTTTACCCAATTGTGATGTTACAACTTACAATTCCTCGTAATACTTCCACTGCCACCATTAAAGAGAATGTACCACCAAGTTGGAGGATGTAAAACACCTTTCTCCAAATCATTCATAGGGAAATAATTGAGCTAAATTGGCAAAATAAGTATAACTAATCTGCAAATACCAACTTCCGTAAATGGTTATGAAAGCTGAGAGTTGAAATCATGAGCGCAAGCTATAATGATATTATAGGCAGATAGGCTTGCTCATATATCACATAGCAATCTTTTACTCGTATGGAACCAGCAAATTTAAAATATGAGCAGGAAATTCATTTTTTCAGCGCATCAATCACTCTGTTCCCTTCACGATGCTCAGGGCAAAATGCACCAACATAATCTACAACTGGTCTATATAAACTTGGCCTTTTTTCATCAACAAGTCCTTCTGCTGGTTCAATCACATTTTCCTTATCAGGGATAAAGAAAATGGATATGCTGATCCTCTCTCTTTCTGAGTTTGCCACAAACCTATGCAACAGGCTCTTGAATAGGCCATTAGTCATTATCTGCATGTATAAAAAGGAAGACCTGTGAAATCCCAATTCATGAAACCACAAGGAGACAATGCCTAGTGTTTCTGAATATCTAAGCATGGTCACGGATGGTTTATCAAAGCTGCAAGAAACACCTCATAACAATATTGATACAATTTTAGTACCCTTTTCTTCCTTTGTGTCAGCATTGATTGGGAACTTCTTGTACAATGTAGGCTAACATTAGTGAGTCTTTCAGGACTTCAAGGGCTTAAAATTCTGAAGTTTGCAGGGGAAAAGAGGGATTAGTAATTATACCTCAGCTTGGTCCCCAGGCATAACAAGTATAGCAGGATGAGCAATGGCAGGAAGTCTGAACCATTTATCACCTCTTAGGACTTGAAGGGCTTCCACTGGTTTGTCTTGTAAGAAAAAAGTCAATGTCGATGCATCCGAATGCGGTTTGGCTTCAACTTGGGGTCCTGATCCTGAACACGGATGATGAGAGTTAAATCTTGATAGCACCCTTGGGCTTTCTCCATATTGCTTCAGAAAGGTATTGTCTTCCAAGTTGAGCGAATTTGCCATGGCCTTGAGGATGAGCTCATTTAATTTTTGTAACTTCGCCCTACACTGGAGCAAAACTTTCCTACGCAAAAAAAGTTACTATTTGTATGAATGAGAGGAATTGAAGGGATTTTTTTCTCTCTGTACTATCAGATTTAATTAAATAACCATTTAAAAAAAAAAGCTACTTGAATTTGATGATGGGGAGCTGGTGGTCTATGTTGGAAATTTATCATTTTTGGGAGCCTATATGATCTTGCGATTTCACTTAGTAGTTACCGGATAGTAGACGAGCAAAAATTACCTGAAGTCGTTAGGATTGTCAGGCCATAATTTTAGTGTCCTTTGATCTTCAGGATACAAGTCGAGATACAACACGTCATTCCAGTCAAGGGTCTGATGTTGAGTGAGAGTTTGATCATTTCCAAAACCAGCAAGATCAAGATCACCAGCTGGTCGTGAATATTTGTGCTTCTCTTCCGGTGGAAGTAAAAAAAATCGTTTAGTAACATCATACAATTCCTCAAGGGGTGAAATATCTATTCCGTGATTAACAACCTGAGAAAACAATACATCACAGCTGAACTTCTAATGAATCATCTTGCATTACTAGAAAACAACAGAATTAGCACCAAGAATCTAGGATATATGTGAAGGATATAACCTGAAAGAAACCGCACACGGTCAAAGCAAACCGGAGAATCTTGAGCTCCTGAGTGGCTTCAGGTGATGATGGTTCACTATTGAGGACGCAAAGGTCAACCTGAGGTATCTGTAGCAGTGGAAAGATGGCTGCTGGGTTGTGGATATAATTTTCCGGCGGGGGATTGACTGTGGACGGTAATACGTTGGAAGCCATTTTGCAGACCTGTGAACGAGTGACCCTCTGCGATAGTTCTTGATTATATAAGAATAATACTAATATATAGACGTGGCTGGGCAGGGTGCCACTGATTTTAGTCAAAGTCAAAGTCAAACAAATTGGTGAGCTACTTAGTAGTTTCTGGGATGCTCACTTCACGGCATTGCAATTCTACAGTTCCAAGTCACAAACGTCGCAGAATAGTTTGTCTTATTAATGATTTTCTCGCTGCCCGAAAACTATTTTTTTTTTCCTTTTTGTAGCAATCTTTTTAACGTCTATATTTCTTCCGTCTTAAATACACTTAAAGTTAGGAATTGCGGGGAATCAATTAATTAAATTTCCAAGAATTCAGCACTTCGACCGGCGCCACAAATCAACAGTTCCGTGGCAACCTCAGGCTCATTCGTGGATCGTTTCTTTAGTGCTCATTTTTTTCTTGACTCTTGGACACTTTGCACGGTTCCCAGACTGCAATTTTAGCCTTCAATTTTCTTTCTTCTTCACAGTCACAAAAGCTTAGAAACTCCTTAATCATGGCTCGACTTGTAACTTTGAAGGCGGACAAAAGTTTATGGGCTGAAAGCCACTACAAAACACACCACCAAGCTTCAACTTTTAACTCCTATCTTAAGCAGTATTATCCCTTGAATGTTCTACCTTTTAAGCACACGCAGCACAACCTCAAATTCAAAGTTACTTGCAGAGTCAGGGACAAAGAAATAGAAAATTTAATAGAAGCCCAGAAAAAAGTAAACAGGTTTCGAGCAATTGAGGAATTGGACCAGAAGGAGGGACTTGTGAAGACTTTGGAGGATGAATTTGGAGAAGGAAAAGGGGATAAAAGTGCGGGTTTTGAATGGAATTGGCCGCCATTGAAGAATATACCTCAGAGATATAAGCTCATCGGAACAACTTCTCTTGCCTTTGTTATTTGTAACATGGATAAGGTAACTTGCTGAAGCTTCTCTTGTTTCTTCTTCAGCTGATAACAGGATAACTAACTGAAGCTTCTCCATTTTTTTTTTTTTTTCAAATAAGAGCATTTGCAACTGAGGAATTTCTTTTGGTTGTTTATCAGAATGATCTGTACATGTGATAATTGGTGGGATTCCTTTGGTCAATACTGTTAGCAACGATGCTAATATGGTGATGGCTATAGAAAATGTTGGTCATAATTCATTGCATTTTGATGTCCAATGTTGAGCTTATCTTTTTTCTCATTCAATAGGTGAACTTGAGTGTTGCTATAATACCAATGTCTCATCAGTTTGGGTGGAATTCATCAACTGCTGGACTGGTTCAATCATCATTCTTTTGGGGCTATGCTTTGAGTCAGTTGCCTGGTGGATGGCTGGCAAAGATTTTTGGTGGAAGGTTATTTTTCAAAGACCCACTGTAGAGCATCATAAGATAATGCTTTAGTATGTTGTTGTATTCTTAATGCACCTACAAGCTTACCAACAAATTTACATACTGCATCTAATAACAGGAAATCGGGTTATAAGTTTGTTGGGTGAGAGATAGTATACTCAGATGTATTAAACTTAAAAGAAAGTTAATTTTTAAGGAGCTAGTTTTGAAAACTAAAATTGTTTTTTCAATTTGTTAAAGTCTCAAAGCTTCATGTCTGGAAGAGAGAGGTGAACTTTTGTCTAGCTGCTAGTGTCTTGTGATGCTGTACTGATTGGTGGGCATTCTCTTTGCAGAAAGGTACTTGAGGTTGGTGTTCTGGCCTGGTCATTGGCCACAGCTCTAGTTCCTTTTCTTGCTGGGTACATGCCTGGACTGGTTGCTTCCAGGATTTTGGTAATTCCATTTCCATATCTCCATTTTTGCTATAGTCTTCAAGTTATCACTTATACATAAATATGTGCTTGTGAAGCTACATGAGATATAATTTGAATAATCAACCAGGGCCGGTCATCATTTTGGTTATTTTGTAGTTATGGAAAATTTGTCTGCCTTTGGTATTATGTGCTGATTTTGTTAATTTTATTGAGTGCTCAGGTTAATTTCCTCCTGTTCTTTGTAGTTACCATCAACTCATTGATCTTTCATTGTCAATAATTACATAGGTTGGTATGGGAGAAGGTGTTTCACCATCAGCTGCTACCGATCTGATTGCCAGGCATGTATGACACTGAGCAGAGCTTAGAGGCATGCCTTTTTTATGGAGTTTGTTCATTAAGTTGTATCTTCTTTTGTATGATGATTAACTTTAGAAACTATGATGTCCTTTATGAGTTCTTCTGCCCTTTTCTGATATTGTTGCTTTGATGCATCTTATTATTAGTCTTGAGCATGATAATTCAAGTTCAATTCAAACTTTTGCAGGTCAATACCACTGGAAGAACGCTCACGGGCAGTATCATTTGTTTTTGGAGGCTTGAGTTTTGGAAGTGTTATGGGGTAACTTCCACGTAGAATATGATCATCATTGTGTTTAATGATATGTGTTCTGATATCAATATTCAATTCCTTTTTTTTCCTTGAAAAATATGGTATCTTTCCAGAATGAGGTTTATTGGTTCAATTACAGGGTTTTCAATGAACTTTTGTTAGATCCAGGCTGTGCCGCGAGTATACTACTTGCATGCTTCTTTCTTTATCTTGAAACCTTCTTCTTTGGCTTCCCCTTCCACACCCTAATCGAAAAGAAGAAAAGAGACTCTGAAACTATGAAAACAGTTTGCAGCCTCAACCTGTAGTTTAAGGTGGTCTTTGTTTCATCAATCTCTCTCAATTTCTCATATTAGAACTGCCTCCTTCAAATTCTTAATAGCCTGCTCATACATTCCTGAACCTGGACAGTTCTTCTGTTTCATGATGAGCCTGACTAGGAAATCTGTGACGCTGTCAGGCGTGTGCAAAAATTTTTTTTTTTTTTTTTTTTGGAATTTCTTGTCAGTAATTTTTACTTATGTGAACCTACAGGCTTCTTTTGGCTCCTCCATTAATCCAAAGTTATGGATGGGAGTCTGTGTTTATCATATTTGGCTTCCTTGGCATAGCCTGGTAAGTGGCAAGCATGGGTGATTATTATTTTCTTTTCTTCTGCGTAAGGATTAATGTAGGTTATTTTTTTATGTGTTGGTCTGCCATAATGATTAGGATTGCTGGTCATTACCATTCTAATACCCACTAGAATATTTCAACAAGTTATTTCTTTACATTATGAGCTCTTATTACTTAAAATTCCTTTTATTTGGGCGTGCACATTTTTGGAACTGAAAACTTTTTAGATCTTTTCTGTACCTAGTTGTTCAAATGCTCATACCATGACAACAATTCTGCTGTCCATGTTTTTGCTTCACTTTCTATATCTGTTGTTGGTTCATTAAACATTAGATTTCTTGTGTTATTTTTAGAGCAAAGTATCTAATCCCTGCTGCAGGTTCTTGGCATTTCAGTTTGTTAAGGATGGTGAACCTTCAGCAGGTGGTGCATCAACATCAGGTTAGCAAAATTTGCCTTTCTTCATCGTGCTTTCACAAAAGTTCTTCTTTCTTTCTGTAAATGACCTGGGTTGCCATAGTTTGAATGTAAAAATTCATTTTAGATTGAAGTTGACATTGCAATAATGTAGCTAATGTGTCCATCTCATGAAATTCAATGCTAAACAAAATGAACTAACCTGGACCACTGAAATTCATTAACCTCTTTCCCCAACCCCCCAACAAAAATTCCACAAAAAGAGAGAGAGAGAGAGAGAGAGAGAGAGAGAGGCTCAAATTTGTGAACCTCTAACGAAAATAGAATTGTAGAATTGTATCTGTAATGGGTCTTTTGACCCTGCAGTGGACCAAAACAAAAGTGTATTCCTTAAAGTTGCATGAAAGCTGTTAATACATTTCCACTTTCTGGTTTGTTATCTTCCGCCTTGTAGTAACAAAAGTGAGAGTTAACCGTGTAAAAAGGTTATTTACTGAGATATTGCTCTTCTTATTGGAATTCTAAAAGATACTGTTAATTCATTGGGCTTCCAAAAGTACAGGAATAGGTGACTTTCATTCTCCAGAAAATTTCTCCCTCCCTCTTCTTCGCTATCCTACAAACAATTCCCCTAGGACTATGATGGGAATCTGGGGGTTTTGCGCCTCCACCCTTCAACATCTCCTGCATGAAACATCCCAGCTTTTCAACACGAGTAAGAGAACCAAGAATGCAATGGTTGTTGGGAAATTTGATACCCTTAGTGGTGCTAGTCTGCAACGGCAAATTGAGAACATAGAAGTCTCTCAGCATAGCTTATACCTCTTCAAATTCTGTGGCAAGTATGGAGTAAAAAGGGAGGCTTTTGGAAATTTGGGGATGCAAAGACTGTGGGAAAGGTAAAGCCCAATACACGTTAAACACTTCTAGTGCTGTGACTGTCAGGAGTATCATCCAAAGGCTGAGGGAGCAGATTGGATGGATTCAGAAACCTGTAAAAGCTAATAATATTGTTTTAGATTCTAACAGAAAAAGGTAATATTCAAGTAAATAACCAGCATAAAGAGATAACTGCAAGAATCCTGTCTTGCTCAAAAAGCATGATGTAGCATTGCTTAGTTTCCATATTATGAGAGGTTCCCTGCTTAAAGTTATCTAATATTTGGTGATAATGTCTATATGTAAAAGCAACGGCACACACCATGGTGATTTAATGCTTGTATTGGCCATGCTTGACTATGATTCCATGTTGAATTTAACACTTAGCATCACTTTGTTTAAATCCACATATGTGAATATGTATAACCATTGTGTCATATCGATAACAGTTTCCAATACCCAGGGCATCTATTCTTTTCCGAAAAGAATTCATGGATTGGGTCCTTGGAAGAATTGGAAGGATCACTGAAGGTATATAGCCTTTTGTCTTTTGCCACATCAACTGTAGGATCATTTTACCGTAGAAAATGTCTATATTGCATTCATACAAGTTGGACTACAATTTAGATATGATAAGGTTAGCATTATTTAGACTTGAAATGTTACAGTTATGGTTGAACACCATAGATTCAAGTCTTGAACTGGTTTGGCTTAACATTAAAGTTCTGGAGTTTCTCTTCCATAAGAGTTGCTCATTTCATTCTGGAATTAGATTGCTTGCTTACAGTGCGGCTTAGGACCAAGTTGCACACTAATCTTCTCACCAGTAATCTTTCAAGTAAACTTTTCTTATTAAGAAACTTATGAGAAACGTATGCAGTGCCCCATAATGTTAATCGGTGTTGCAAGCAATGGTCTGGTGGGTTGATTTTAGTTTTTTTTTTTTGGTTCTTGCTAACTTAATTAGCAATTTTTTTATATATACATATATTACAGGATGTCCCTTGGAAGGCCTTTTTCAAGAGTAAAGCTGTGTGGGCCATGATATATGCTCACTTTTGTGGAAGTTGGGGTCACTATACTTGTTTATCCTGGCTTCCAACTTATTTCAGGTATCTTTGAACTGGAATATTTCTGAAAAATGATCTCAGCATTTTTTTTCCTTTGAAGACTTTTTTCATTGCTTTATGAGTGAAAGTCTTAGTCTACTTTCTAAAATACATAACAAATGCTAGTAAATGTGATCCCTCAAGCATAGGCTGTTATGTATACAAATAGTAAATGACCAAAAAATTCAAGTGATATAAGACCAAGACTTTCAGTTGCTGGATGGGAAAAAGTAACTCTTTACATTGAAAAAGAGTGTTTCTGGAGCTGATACACTTTTTTTGGCTATCAATGAATGACATCAGTTGTTAAAACATAGGCTTGCAAGGTACAGCAACATGCAGCCAGAGAAAGTTGTTAAAACACAGAAAGTTGCCAATTTAAGCATAGGATTATGAACAACTAAAGAGTCTTGTGTAATCTTATCTTTCTTTCTTCAGATGGAGTAAACCCAGTATAGTTAAAGCTCCATTTGTCTCCTTTTTTAACGCTCTTTTATGTTTGAACTCAGAGACTTAAATTTTGAGAGTGACACAAAATAGATATCTAACAAAGTTGTTTCCAACTTGCCATGCACAAGCACTTGGTACATAACTTGTAAAAACCTTTTTATTTTCCTTGATGGCTATGTTCTTCGTTCTTCTTTCATTCGACTCATGAAACTCAAGAGTGTGCTACATTCGTTATTAGTTCGTCATCATTCTATGATTTATATTTGAAGAAACTGAATTGTCAGCTTGTGTAACCTGCAGTGAGGAGCTCAGTCTTAATCTGACAGAAGCTGCATGGGTGAGCTTATATGATCTTAGTATCACTGAATGCTTACTACAATGATGCGTTCTAGTTGTAGGATAGATATGCAAAGATAACATGTATTGAGGACCAAGTCATGCATAGGTATTTGTTTCAGGTTTCAGTCCTTCCTCCATTAGCTTCAATTTTTGTCACCAGCATAGCTGCTCAACTGGCTGACTACTTAATTACCAAAGGGGTTGACACCACCAGGGTAAGTGCAACAATTTATATGTGCTTTTAGTTATGAATTTTTATGAATTATGGGCTTTACTATGTGTAAAAAGAAAGTACTATAGTATTTGGTTCCTGGGACAAGATTTTTACATCTTTTAGAATCCTGGTTTTTGCATGGCTGAACATGAAATTGCATGAAATCCTTGCATGGTATCTGTGTCTGTAGTGGTCCTTACTAAGTGAAGCTAAGAAGCAACGATATGCCGGCAGTGGGTCTTCTAGTTGATTGGAGAGGAAGATGAATACTAGTACGTAAATTCCTGAAAGAGTGGTGAAAAATTATCTTGCCTGTCTCATGGCATACAAGTAACAGGACTAGTTTAAGTGATTCTATCATTATCTCTGACAGAAGTCTACCAGGAGCAGTTAATTGACTTGCTGGTTCTTCTTTCTTGTTCATATATGCTTGTGTTATGCTAACAGGTGCGCAAAACTTGCCAAACAATTTCTTTCCTCTCTCCCGCTTCTTGTATGATTCTTTCCTCTTTGGATTTGGGATTGCCTCCATGGGAGGTTGTAACAATTCTCACTGGAGGTTTGGCGCTTTCAAGTTTTGCATTATCAGGTATTTGATTGATTTCATTTTACTTAAGATTAGGTACTTAGAAAAGATACAGTCTTTTAAAATAATTGGAAAAGTGCTGATTTCTTATATATATATATTTTGTAAGTGAGAGGACTTGAACCCAAGAACTCTTACTTACAACCCTTCCCCCGGATTTCTTATATTCGTTTTTGGCTTCTAGGTTTATACTGTACCCATCAAGATATTTCACCCGAGTATGCAAGCATACTTTTGGTAAGTGATGTAAACATACTTAAACGTAATTTTTGAGTAACCAAATACTGGTGAGGTTTGGAATTGTTAGCTTCAATGCAATCAAGGAAAATACAATTTTCGTTTAGAAAATGTATGAATAAAATTGAGCTGCAAATCTTGAACTTTTAAAGTTATTTTTTTGCATGTCAGTTTACAACAGGAGTACCCTATTTCTTCTGTCTCCTGCCTCATTATTGACTTAACAAAGGTGTAACCATAGAGCGAAGCTAGCATCATGATTGCACTTTGTCCTCTGTTTAGTTGACTCTTATCAGTAATTATTCTGGAGTTATATGATTTGTTTACACAACTTCTTTATTTGATTTTTGAAAAATTTCTTTTCCTTGGTTTTTTTACTGAACACTTTTGGTTCTGCCACCATTTCCACCTCTCACAAGATGTGTTGATAGTTACTTGAGTGTTCGAAATAAGATTTGAATTGAGGACTTCCCATCCTCTTGGTCCATGCGGAAAAATCGGGATATCATGCTTTTGACTCAGCACAACTTACCTCCACTAGCCTTTTACAAGTTCCACCATGAATGATTTCAGATATGATTTTCCAAACCCAGGGTATCACAAACACAGTTGGGGCAGTACCTGGAATTGTTGGTGTTGCTTTGACGGGTTATCTACTTGATTCCACTCACTCATGGAGTGTAAGTTGCCTTAATAGTTGCCCATTAATTGTGACCATTGCTTAGTCGGTATCTGGGTAACACCATTTTATCTGAATTTCCTTGTTCTCATGGATTGTAGATGTCATTGTTTGCTCCATCGATATTCTTCTACCTCACGGGTACAGTTGTGTGGTTAACATTTGCGAGCAGCAAACCACAAACTTTCTCAAAGAGAGATTGACTCTTATCACTCAGTGCTAGAGGTGATCGGTAACTCTTGATTACTGACATCACATTAACAATTTTGGGAGGACGATTTATGCTGATAATAACATTTTCTGCTGTACAAACATAATTATAGGCTTTTCAGATTTTCCTTTCAAGGTTGATATATTTTGTAAACATATAGTACCGGTAAATCTTGTACATGTCCTTCGCTATAATTAGTTGTGTTTTGCATGTACAAGTTCCTTATTCTATTGAAACTTATTCTGCTCTCTCTCTCTCATGTTTCGGTGTTTCTGATTTTCCCCAACTGTGGAGGCCGCTTCTGATGTCACTGGAACAGTGACCATCTGATCGACTCTTGCATAATGTTAGGCACTTTAATTATCACCTCCTTCCGCGATGTGTTCTCCATCGAATGTGCTTATGTTCTGAGGATAGGGAAAAGGTGGGGAACCTGGAGTGTTGGAACCCATATTAACAAAAAGTATGTTTCTTTTCTTATCAAGAATAATCAAATAAAGCAAAACAGCTTGTATTTCTTGTCCTATATGATTATTTTTCAAATGGAACCCCTTTTAGTTCCATCTGTTCTCTCACCTACAATCTATCTGCAAGCCTTTTACAAACAAACATCTGCTTCTCTCACCTAGAATCTAGTTGCAAGCTTGGAGATTAAGGTATTCTATGTGAGCAAATACAATGGAGTAAGGAGCAACATTTATTGGCTCTGAAGCAGGGAAGATTTGAGGCTTCAGTTGAGGAATTTCCCCAGAGTTACCCACAGTTAGCTCATTCCCATTTAGCAGCATAGTCCGGCTATGCAAGTCACCACCCTTAGCCGTCAGGTGGTACTCTTCTCTTGTGGCAGATCCTATTTTTCTGGGTTGAGGTAATTGAATATACTTGGGTCTGGAGTGATGACGCCCGTGTTTGTGTCCGTGGAGTATTGTGCCATTGTATGCCACTTTGACCTGGACAGAATTGCTGCCATCTAGGTTGATCAGCAGCAAAGTGATGCCTTTCTGTAAGAAACATACCCTGTTGTTAGTTAACCAGTTAATGAATTATCGTGGAAAGATCGAATGCTGGAGCGAGCTTACGGATTGCTTTGCACAATGAGCATAGGCACGAATCTTCTTTGTGCCTCTGAAGTTCGTTGCTAAAACGTTTCTTCCCATCAACTGGTGCCAAAGCAGAGCACTGAGGAAGGCAGAATAGAATTTAGCCACAGAGTCATAGTGATGCCAATACAAGAATAATTAAACCAAACCGACAGAATGATAACTGCTGTTGGCTAACTCTAATTGGTTATGTAAGCGGTATCATTACCTGTAGTAATCTGGATTAGGTACAAAAGTTGTGGTATCGAGCAAGCCGTAGTTTCCCCCAATCAATGACTGCCTGCAGTAAGCCTTTGTATCATAAGCAGATGCCATGCCAAGCTGATCCAGATACCTAGAAGCCATTTCCGCAGAATCGTCAGAGAAAAACAATTTAACATAACCACTTTATATACGCATTTATTAGAAGTTGGAACGACTGCTTGAATACCAGAAGCTGTACACAAATGCGTTCGACACACCGTCTCGGCCGCTGTTGTATGCCCCTCCGGCCTCACCAACCCAAGCAGAGGCGGAAGTCCCAGAATTCTTGAGAACGCCCTTGAGTTTACTAAATGTATCAGCCTCACCATCGAGGTACGACGGACTTAGAATCTTTTCAATAAGGTGCTCATCCACTCCTGTTGATGTAAGATTTCGAGTCAAAACAGGACCAAACTATCCTTCCTCAAAAACCAGTTTTTCGGCTATATTACCTGGTCCTAGATTATATATGTGGTGGGTGGCTGCATTTACAGCGTTGTTGGTCCTGCGCAAAAAATCTGTAAACCAGTTGACATCAAAGAATCCACCCGGCGCTAAAACAATTGGCTTGTTTGCTACATCCTTGTAGATTTCTTGCACTTTGTTGCGTAATACGATTGTATCAGAAGCATACTGATCAGGTGCAACCCTTGTCCCAACTCCACCGCCGCACAGTTCATTCCCTGGCCAAAATAGATGATGAAAAATCACCATCTGAAACTAATCTCAAGCTATCTAAATCATTTTAAATAAAAAACTATCTGAAAACAGAGAAGAAGCATTTCTGCAGCAGGCTAACCATAGAAAGGTAAATGATATTACCAAGTTCCCAACCATATATGTTGTAGCCCTTTTCAACAGTGTAACGAATAAAAGCTTCAGCATTTGAGGAATCCCAAGCTCCAACAGCTGAACCATCAGACCTTATTCTCCTCCCATTCAGAGCATTCAAACCAAATATAATTTCAGCCCTGGAATGAAGAAAGTGATTCACTAATTTCAGATCGATGACAATAATGAAAAATAATTACCAGTCTAACCAAGGTGGTGCTTCTTACGTACCCAGATTTCTTGAAAAAGGAGTTTAATTCATCCCATCTGGACGAAGGAAGGCACCCTTGAGTGAAGCCAAACAACTCTGAGGAATTCTTAACAAATGAATGGCAGCGTTGATTACTCTGAGTTTGATATATGACATTATCTTGCAAGGTGCCCCCAAGTCTAATCTTTAATGGTGAAAAAGCTGCAAAATGAGGGGAAGATAGCTACTTGAGCTCCCATAACAGGACTATTACGTTAAAATGCCGTTTTTAATAATCAAGAAAGCCAGAAAAATTTAATACCTTTTACTGCATTTAAGAAAATTATGTTGTCAAGATCCTGCAAATAAAACAAGAAACAGATCGAACCAGTCCATTAAACACTAATCTTTTAATTCAAATTTGCCACGGCATATAATAGCCCAGAATCATTTTGGACAATTTGAAATTCGTTAACATCTCTCTCACAACACAATCAAGATCTTTTGGACTTTAATCAAAGAAGGCAAACAAAACAGAGTATAAATGATAAGCGACAAGTATTGTCTCCTTCCCCTTTTACTACTTCATTGCTGAAAGCATCAGAGTGGAATTCGTAGCCATCAAAAAACTTTTCTGACACACCGTCTAAAGCATAAAAATCGCATCTTTTTAACCGGAAATGAAGTTGAAGCCGAAATATACAGCTCAAACAAGCCATCATCCCCTTGTTATAAAAGACGGCACTGGTTCGCGTGGACTAAATCCATCAACAACTTCAGCATACCAACGTAGTAAGCTTGCAGGTAACATTAGAAAAAGCACACACAGAGACATAAACATGAAACTCGAAATAGCTGCAAATGCAGGAAAATGGAAAGTACCAGATTGAGAAGGGAAGCATGGTCCCAGCTACAGGTTCCATAGTCACATTTCTCAGGTGGCCACCAATCCAAGGTGGCACAAATGAAATCGTCATCTATTTCTCCAATGGCACTAATCCCATCTACAAATACAAAGCCTTGGGCTGTTCCAATGTCTTTTGCAATCTCAGAGTACACGAAAATAGAGTTATAACTAAACAAAGACAACCATATACACAATCCCACGTAGTACACTACTAAATAACCCATCTTTATGTCTTGAAGCTAATCTTCAAGATCTATCCCCCAGAAGAAAATGAATAGTTGGAATGCTACAATTTTTACTCCATTGCAGGGCTTGTTGGGAAGTTTATAATGGCAAAAGAGAGGACAACAATTAACAAAGATAGGAGGTATTAAGCTGAGGTGATGTTAAATGAGTTATAAATGCCAAGAAAGCAAATTTAGAGATAATTTATACTAAAGGCTCCAATCTTTTTTGGGACTGAGGCTATTTAAATAGAAGGTGCAAGAAAAATTCAAGATTTGCAGCTTGGGTTCTGAGTAAGAAATTTGATGCAGCTCTAATTGGGCAAATCAGCTGGGGAGTGGGGCCATTGTGGATGTGCTTTGCTTGAGAAAGGTGAAGAAGGATTGCTGGAGTGTTGGACAAAAGATAAGCACAGTTTTGAGTTGGGGAGGTGTGAGTTGGGGTCCATTCAGTGGTCTGGGGTCAAGGACAAGGATTCGGTAGATTATTGATTCAAGTATCAACACACAACTGAATGGAACCAGAGCATCATCAATAATCGAGTCTTGCTACTACCGCAAAATGCTATCATCCGCATGCTTGAAAATTTCGGGTGGATTTGGTGACAGAATAAGAAAGGTCGATCTCGGATAAAGATGTAGTCATGTAGTACATATGAGGAAAACGAACATTTCTTTACTTTTTCTTGCAGAATTACCTACATAGTACGTGAAAGCACCGCGCTGCTCCGACTGAATCTTGAAGTTTATAGTTCCTTTTGCCAATAGTTCCAAGAAAAATCATTCAAAAGTGACTTGGAGTTTATTTGGTTATTAGCTTAAGACCTTGTAAGGAGATGAACAGCAAGCATGAGAGTGATTAAACAAAAACGAGAACAAAAAAAGGGCGAGTATTAATTGTTTCCACCATTATGTGTTAGTTGCAAATTACCAAAAAAAAAAAAAAAAAAACTAGTTCAAATTAAAAGGGAAAATGAAGTTCAATTACCTAATTTTTTTATGTTGACTACTTATTAGTATTCCTATCGCTTTTCATCATTAATAATCCTATTTATAGAAGAATAATCTTGAAGCAACGAGACACAAACAACAGCAGAATCCAAAGTATGACAGTGGCCTCCACCTCCTTGTATTGAGAAATACAGAGCAGATTAGGAGGACCTGGAAATTTTTATACAGCTGTCAACTCATGGTGAAATATTTACGTAGCAAAATGATTATGGGTCAAAATCATAGACTGCATTAGCAACAGAACATTTATCCGAGCTCCAAAACTAACGGGACAAAAAAAAAAATTACTCGCAAGTGATTGTACACTCACTCAATTAATGCAACCCTTTATGGTACCCGACACAGCCCGTGAATATGTTCATATAATTACTACAACGACCCTGCGTACAAAGTACAAACGCAATTCTGCTGCAAAATTTTCACCACCTAAATTGGAAAGACTTAGGAGGCAAATTTATATATTTAGCTGCTCTGGAGTCCGGACTTGCAAAGTTCAAAATTTCCGGAATTCCTTGAAGCTGTCATAATTTTAGGCAACCGAGAAAGAAACTACCAGAACCTAATCCATTAGAATTAGCGGAGGAAAATCCTATCCTTTCTTTATTTGGTGGAAACTTGCGTTTCTTCCAACTCCCCTTTACCAACTTTCTGAAACTACATGCTTCCTTTTTTCGTGTTGTTAACAGCTACACAGTAGGTGTATAACGACGGGCAACATATGTCGTACACATGAAATTGCATCCTCAATCAAAACGAGTTTTTTTTTTTTTTTCCTTTTCGGGTTAGGGCTGGGGAAGTAGCGAAACGAGCTTAATTACTTTCTATCCGTTTATACACAGCAAAGAGGATGATGCAGGCGAAGTGGATAGATGTATGAATGGGTTTTGCACCATATTTAATCAAACTTTATATTGATTAAAGCTCTTTAATCTTTCAAACAAAGTATCCACGCTCAAGAGTTTTCTGCTTTACCATTAATCTATTTACTTTTTGCTACGTTAGGATTTTAATGTTTGCCATTTATACAAGTGCCATGCAGAAAAAAAAAAGGGGTCAAAACAAATAAATAAGCTGATGGTATAGTTTAATAGTTTCAGTTTCTTTCACCTTAATCATTTAGCTAGGTATAGATAAATGCAGAATTAATAAAATAGAGGAAGTTAAATGGAGAGAATCAATTGGCAACCCATATTTGTACTAGCTCATAACCTTACCAGCTGGTTGTGTTCAGTGTTTACCACTGTTGAGGACGGCGGATGAAGACAATAGCAAAGATTAATTGGCTCGTGAATCCATTTCCCCAGTCAAACGCTCCTGTCCCGGATGCCACCTTTTTGCCTTTGCCCATTTAAATTAATTGTCTGTATACTACTTTTCAGTGGCTGCATCTATCCCTTGAGTTTCTAGTAATGCTGTTTTTATGCTTTACCTAGCTACTGTTGCTTCTTTTTTTTTTCTTCCTGTTTTATTGTGGTCAAGTAATTTACTGAGAGTGCTATTTGACACTGTTGATGTGGTAATGGCTCGGACAAATACCAAGTATATTCTTCCTCAGTTGCTTAATGGAGGTTGGGCTTCAAATTCATTGCCTGAAAAGACAGCATCTTCAACTTGACCAAAATTTCCTTTTCTTGTTTGTCTGCATGTGTGAGCTAGCAGTCGGCACAACTGCAATACTACAACACACCGACATTTTCCGGCTGAATTTCTTTGGTATTGAAACTGATCATGAAGATTAAGATGCAGGCACGACCCTGTACAGAATTACGTGTCCAAGAATTTATCATGTCAACGCACCCCATCTAGTAGTTATCCTTGTTGGATGGATGGTTATGGTCTCCATCCCATGATTGGTTAAGCTTCCCAACACGCTTTCTACCAAACCAGCACGCTCTTAATGTTGCAGTTGGATCCAGGAGAATTTGTTTGGTCACCGGTTTTTATTTTAACTGATCCGAATCGATTGTTTATTGTAGTATGATTTTCTTTTCTTTTTGTTTTGGTCACTAGCTACCTTGACCGATCCTTAATGACCTTAACCCCGTTTCTCATCGGATTCGCTCTACATTAGGCTCTCTATTCCGATCAATTTCCAGATCAATCTTTAAACCTGTCCGACACTGTTAAACACAGGACTGGCGGGAACTAGTCGAGTGCAAGAAGTCTCATTCAGTGCCGTCTCCGTCCAGTCCCATTAGAAAACACTAGGCAAGACAAATTCAGCCGATGAGAACAGTAATATGTATTCAAATTATTACATATTGTTCACATCAACTTCCATAGGCATATGATTAGGTTCTACATAGTTTCTTTGTGATCACTTGTGCTTGTCGTACGTAAATGTCCTTTGCCGCGTTTAGGTTTATCCAGAAAGAAGGCTCAGCATTTGGAACCGCATATTACTTTTGGATACTACCAAAGCATTATTGGTAACAAGTTTTTTTTTCCCCTTTTCTTTTCTTCAATAGGGAATGTAGGTTTCTTTCATCTGTCCATTCCACCTCACCTTCTTTTGGTAAAAGAATGCAGTAAATTAAAGAATTTGACAAAAAGCATACAAAGATGATATATTTGTTTTTGGTTCATACGTAGTGGATCTTATAACAAACACTAGCTAGGTCATTAATTGAATGTCATTGTAGACTGATACCTCAAGAAAATGCAAAAATTATTCTGATAGTGGAATGGCCTCCCATAAATCTTGAGGTCATAATTTCCACCCTACATAGAATCAGGTTTGTTAGTCGATACAAAAAGAATTTTCTACTACAAAAAACATAAAGCAGAAAGAAATTATGTCCCTTGACTCTTCAAAAAATTAAAGAAAATGAAGGCGCTTTATATTATATTAATTATTGGTATTGTATTACTTGGATTGGGCTTGCAATTTCATATATTTGATTCTAGGGGACAATATTGAATTGAGAGAAAATAATAGAATGCAGATATGCAGCCCAGTGAACATCCTATACCAGAAGTAATTCATTCTAAGTTGAGAATATTTAATAGTGAGAAAAATGCAATTAATAGTATTCGAACCCACGAAATCAAACGTAAAACAGTCTCCAATTCATCTTTAAATATACTAACACAACAAAATGTGATGGCATCACCTAAGATTAACTAGTAAGTGGTATGTGATACCACCAAAGTTAAAATTGAAAAAAAAAAACCATGGAAAAAAAATAACTCATGCTTGAAAACATTAAAATTCATAAACTTTAGTTCTCTTTGATGGTCTCTCAACTATGGCCTATCTCCGAGTAACTTGTAACAATGGAAACCATAATAGTAATCAAGCATTGCGTGATCTTATTCCCAATAATAGCCTGTAAATTTGGAAGGCCGTGAGAACTCATGGATGCAATGGCTGTGGTGGGAGTAATTGTGTGTTGCAGAAGCTCTTGAGCAGTGGTGGGAAAAAAGGGTTAAACGGGAAGATTTTAGGCCAGCAATTGTCATCAATGCTAAGGGCAGACCTGCAACAAGCAGGACCAAGTATACGTGGCTGTAGACTGAAGAAAGTATTCACAATTTCATCAATACAGCCTTGGGTATTTACCACAGCTTGCAAGCATGGGATATTCCATGGCACCCCAATGCTTATCATAGCATCATCTCCAAAACATGGTGCAGCCAAGATGGATAGCCAAACAACAACTAGTTTCATGGTTGAGACAGCCATTTTTGTGGTTTTCTCTTCAAGGGATACTGCTACTTTGTAGTGGTGGGCTGATGAGGTTGTTGCCAACTTTGTGGGACTAAGGGTGTATTTATATGCTACTACTAGGAGAGATGCTTTTACATGGCTCTCTTTTAAGTCTTTGAGATTGTACCATCTTTTTTAAGTCTTTAAGTTTCAATTCCTTGAGAAAGATTTAATACATCATAATGCTTGTCTTACAAAGTCATAAAAGTGTTTTGCTTAAAGATGTAGAAGATGTTTAACGCATTTTAATGCTTGTCTTAGTTGTAACTAGGATCCTAGTTAACGGATTTGCAATTTTAATACATTCTAATGCTTGTTCATTTATGTATTGTAAAAGAGTTTTGCTTAAAGACGTAATGGATCTACAGTTTTAATACATTTTAATGCTTATTCATTGATGTAATAAGTGCGCGTCTATGGCCAAAATGACACCCCCTATTCCAAATAGTTCCAGCTCCTTAGCATTGTGTGCAATGTGATTTTTAGCATATGCCATCAAAACAAATCTGTACACAAAAATGGATCCTATCATTTGGCTAGTTATTCAGCATTTGAAAAATATGTTAACTCATCAAAATTTTTTTAAGGATGAAGGAATTTATCTCTTGGTGGAAAAATAATAATTTTTATAAACATTCAAGGATTCCTGACTGAGTTTTGACATTTAAGATGTTGAGAAAGAGGCAATCGAATGTTGAAACTACTCTATGCATTGTGCACATTCTTAACTCGGCTATATAATATAAGTATTGGCGACTTAATACATTTTAATGCTAATGGCTAACGTACAATGTTGTAACTCGTTAATGAACTATAGAAAGAGTATCTGGTAAACTTATTCTAATTAATTTGATTTGAGCAGAATATAACTCCCTAGACGGTAAACTGAAACCCATATAAACTATGTTGATAGTAACAATTAATATGAAGGACATGTATATATACACACACAGAGCACTCTACTTTGAGTCCTTTACATTCTACTGTCAAATTTGAACGTTTATTGGAACTATGATAGTAATAACTGAAACGGTGGTATGTTTCAGATTCTTAGGTCAATTTTCTATAATGTTTTTACTTTTTAGATCAAATAACATAAGGCCATACGTTTTTTGCTAATCTGGTTCAGAACTTTGCTATACAATTTATAATTTAACAAGTTTTTCTTGTTTTCTTTAATTTGCATAAACACACACACAGAGATGGAGCCACAACGGACCCATGGGAGCAATTGCAACCCCTAAATTTTTTTGAAACTATATAATAGCCCATAAAAATGTAGATGTTCTAATATTGCCCCACTCTTGCCCTTCCCCTCAAATTTGATACTAGTATATTCCCCTACCTCCACAATTACCTCCTCCTCCTCCCAAAAATCTTCAAGCTTGCCCATCGTTTCTACAATGAAACGTTGAAATAGAATACATTAAATGATGCAATTTTCATTTTCTTTCTAATAAATTTCATTTACTTAACATTAAACTTTTCTTAGGTGGTAAATCATATAGATTACAAGCGAACCAAACATTCATTTGGTAGTTTAAAGTGTACACATAATTCACCTACTGTATATACTAGAATATACATCTAGTAGTCTTGTGCATAATTTTAATTATTATGCATTTTTATGTAATGTTTATGCATACTTTTAAATATTATGTAATTTTATACCATTAGATCACCTAATTATTACAAATAAAGACAGGATTTAGATATTTTTTAATTTTTTAAATATTGAATAAATTGGTGTACTTGTAATAGACCATTAGCTGCACAAAAAATGTAACATTGTTGTAACTCCTGATCAAAGGTCTTGATCCCGCCACTGTGGCATAGGCTGTAATAATTACCCCCTTAATTTTTATAATTACCCTTCTCCCTAGACGTTACCCTACCTATGATTTCTGCTGGTTCTAGTGATATATATATATATATATATATATTTTTTCACCTTGCCTTTAGTCCCTCAGATACGGATTCTAGTGATATATATAAATTTCAATTTTGTTTGTCAGAAACTCTTGAGAAAGAGGTACAACGAGGACTCCTCGATCGTTTAACTAGTCCTAACATATCCTCCATTTAGGACAACGTATTAGCACACTGAGATGCAAACTTAGGGAAACTAGTGAACTTTCCATTTCTGTGGTTTATGAAGGAGCATTCCAACTCAATGAAACAAATAACTGAAAGAGATAGAGATGAAATTGAACATCTAAGGCTTCAAACTAATATAGATTTGGCCAAGAAAGATCCTTATCCCCAGTGCTTTTGTCGTCAACTGCTCCAAAGGGTGGAGGAGCCGAACCTCTGGCACATGCTTCCAGGATAGATCTTGTGACCTCGGGGTCAATACGGAGCTTGGCCAGATCGCATTTAGCTGCGATGTTAAAGATAGCTCCGCAACAATTCTTGCTCAGTGCACATTGGTTGGCGTTCTGGCGTCCCTCAAGAATGTTCAAAACATCAGCACCGCATTCTCCAATGGTCGGCAGGGCTGCCAAACATTCCAGTATCTTGTTAAAGTCAGTTGGCTTCACACCCTGAATTACTAGTTGTTGCTTTTGGTCTTGGGCTAGTCCCATTTGAAAGTACGTGGCTAAACTACCCACGATCAAGAACATCTGCATTGCTGAAAATGATGCCATCTTATGATTGTGGCTGCAGGTGTTGTTCAGAACCACTAAGAGAAAACTAGTACAGCTATGTAATAATTTCTGTTGATAATACACGGCTACTGGTGCTTGCCAATTGTTGCAGAATGAAAATGAAAGTGTGAGATTTATACTCGCATTCAGGATGGATTAGCAAGTGTACAAGTGCATATTTTTCTCCCTTCGGGAAGTCTATGTAAGGTCACTCAATCTGTGTGTTGGAAGATTTATGGTGGTAAGTTAAGGAAACCAAGGATACACGCATTAGATCAGATTTGTTGCAGTATGGGAAGTTAAGGAAACCAATCCCCAATTGATATGGAATATTTGTTTCCTTTGTGATTCGAGCACATGCACATACCTTTTGGCTATTGAGGTATATCAAGAAATACCAACAGCGTTAACTTACAAAATTTGATCTTATACAAATCATATAGTAGTACAATGATTCAAGGTTTGCAAATGCATTTTCAGTTTTCACCTTATACTTACCATAAAGAAAGAAATACTAACTTAATAGGGATTAGATGTGCGAGATACAAGAAAAGAACACGCGCGAGTCCGTTCAGTGCATGTCGGGGTCCTATTATGCGATGCTCTAATAACTTCTCGTTTTCCCTTTTGAAGATGGATGATTATCAGAATTGAACGTCAAACCCATTTTGTTCATCCGAGAGTAATAAATTCGAATTCTAGAGTTAACTAAGAAACAAAGAATACACAGACAATTTGGAGAAGTTGAAAAAAATTATCGACAGCAAAGGAAACGGTTTCATCTTTCAATTCAATAATCACTTATTACAGCCTTATCTTACACATACGTTAAGGGGTAGCATGATTACGACATTGTTTGGTGAGCAAAGGTGGAAATTGTGGTTGGAAAGGAAACATTCTAGACCAGCAACAGGGTTTGATTCTCAGGACACCCCTACAGCGTGCAGGACTGATCAGATTACGGAATTTTCCTTGGTGGAGTGAGTCGTATATTTGAGTAATACAACCATCTATTCTCGTCACTCTCGACCAGCAATGGGCAACATCTAAGAAAGAACATCTGGGCGGTGGCAGCAGCCCCGGCCCTCTAATCAGTCTAATGGTAACGATTGGCAGCTGGTCTCCGGGCGCCTTCGCCATTTTTGTTGCCAAAACACAGGCAGAGACGCTGATAACATGCACCATGAGGATTTGCAGTTTAAGAAGCATGGCTAGTTGCACTTGATTTATGAGATCTATACAATGGTCTTGGCTTGTAAATTCAACAAATTTGGATTGTCCATTTTTCCTCCAAAAGTTTTCAAGTCTTTTCGCGAGAATATTTTTTTAATTATTATTTTATCTCATATATGTCAAATCGCTACAATGTATTTATTTTACAAAAACTCTAAAAATAGCAATCCAAACTGACTATGACAAGTTTTTAGCAGCAAAATTTGTTGTAGAAGTAACGTCATTTCTCCCTGCAACTGAAATATAAATAAATGCGGTATACAGCATTTATTTTGCAGATTTCTTAGTGCAAAAAATGAATCACGTTTGCGGGCTTTGACAACAGTGATCCCTTCATTTGCAGTTGGCAAAGAAAATGAATATGAAAAAAAAAAATGGGTGAAGCGTGGCAAGTTCAGACGGCAACAACGAACGAAAGATATCCAACCCACAGCTAAAACTTTCGGGGAGGAGCCCAAAAGAGAGAGATCTTAAAAGCACTTTTTCTTAGGGCAATAAGTTTCAACTTTTAATATTTTAGTACTAAAATCTTATCCATACCTCATTTCATTTTTGGTTAACTTTGAGATAAACCCCAAAAATGAATTACTGAAAAAATGAAAGGTAGTTTGAATTTGAAGCTCAAATATACAGCTTAAACAAGCCATCATCCCTTTGTTATAAAAGGCGGCATTGGTTCACGTGGACTAAATCCATCAACAACTTCAGCATACCAACGTAGTAAACTTGCAGGTAACATTAAAAAAAAAACACACACACATAAACATGATACTCGAAATTGCTGCAAACGCAGGAAAATGGAAAGTACCAGAATGAGAAGGGAAGCATAGTTCCAGCTACAAGTTCCATAGTCACATTTCTCAGGTGGCCACCAATCGAGGATGGCACAAATGAAATCGTCATCTATTTCTCCAATGGCACTAATCCCATCTACAAATACAAAGCCTTGGGCTGTTCCAGTGTCTTTTACAGTCTCAGAGTACACGAAAATGGAGCTATAACTAAACAAAGACAATCATATACGCAATCCCACGTTGTACACTACTAAATAACTCATCTTTAAATCTTGAAGCTAATCTTCAAGATCCATCCCCCAGAAGGAAATGCTAAGCTGGAATGCTACAATTTTTACTCCAATGCAGAGCTCGTTGTGAAGTTTATAATTGCAAAAGAGAGGATAACAATTAGCAAAGATAGGAGGTATTAAGCTGAGGTGATATTAAATGAGTTATAAATGCCCAAGATAGCAAATTTACATATAATTTATACTCCCTCCGTCCCACTTTGGTAGTCTTGTTTTCTTTTTTCGTCTGTCCCAAATTATAGTCCACTTTTCCATTAAGAAATGTAGTAATATTTCAAATTGTCTAAAATACCCTTATTAAATATCTTGTTATTAATACATTGTTATTAAATACTAACCCACTACATTAAATACATTGAGTTTTTACAATACTAACCCATTAGCTGTAACTGATATTAATTGGCACTCTTCGTGATTAGCATAAGGGTATTTTAGGAAATTATTAATCTAAATTTATGTTTCCAACCAAATTAATTACACTTTCTTAATCTGTGTGAAAAAAAAAATCAAGACTAACAAAACGGTATGGAGGGAGTATTAAAGGCCCCAATCTTTATTGGGATTGAGGCTATTTAAATCGAAGGTACAAGAAAAATTCAAGATTTACAGCTTGGTTCTGAGTAAGAAATTTGAGGCATCTCTAATTGGGCAAATCAGTTGGGGAGTGGGGCCATTGTGAGAAAAGTGAAGAAGGATTGCTGAAGTGTGGGACAAAAGATAAGCACAGTTTTGAGTTTTGTTGGGTCGGGGTCCCGGGGGAGGTGTGAGTTGGGGTCCATTTATTGGTCTGGGGTCAAGGACAAGGAGTCGGTGGATTCTTGATTCAACACACAAGTGAATGGAATCTGAGCATCATCCATCATCGAGTCTTGCTACTACCGCAGAATGTTATAATCCACATACTTGAAAATTTCGGGTGGATTTGGTGACAGAATAAGAAAGGTCGATCTCGGATGAAGATGTAGTTATGTAGTACATATGAGGAAAACGAACATTTCTTTCCTTTTTCGTGACAAAATGCATACAAAGATGATATCTTTTGTTCATACATAGTGGATCTTATTACAAGCACTAGATCATTAATTGAATGTCATTGTAGACTTTATACTTTAAGGAAATGCAAAAATTATTTTGATAGTGGAACGGCCTCTCATAAATCTTGAGGTCATAATTTCCACCCTACATAGAATTCTCTACTATAAAAAATATAGACCAGAAAGAAATTATGTCTCTTGACTCTTAAAAAAATTAAAGAAAATGAATGTGTTTTATATTATATTAATCACTGGTATTGTATTACTTGGATTGGGCTTGCAATTTCAAATATTTGATTTTAGGGGACAATATTGAATTGAGAGAAAATAATAGAATGCGGATTTGCAGAATAGTGAACGTTGTCCTGTTCGAGAAGTAATTTATTTCAAGTTGAGAATATTTAATAGTGAGAAAAATGCAGTAAATAGTATTCGAACACACGAAATCAACCGTAAAACGGTCTCCAATTCATATTTAAATATAATAACATGACAAAATGTGATGGCATCACCTAAGATTAACTAGTAAGTAGTATGTGATACCACCAAAAGTTAAAACTGAAAAAAAAATAACTCATGCCTGAAAATATTAAAATCCATAATCTTTAGTCCTCTTGGATGATCTCTCAACTATGACCTGTCTCCGAGTAACTTGTAACAAGAGAAACCACAATAGTAATCAAGCATTGCATGATCTTATTTCCAATAATAGCCTGTAAATTTGGAAGGCCGTGAGAACTCAAGGATGCAATGGCTGTGGTGGGAGTAATTGTGTGTTGCAGAAGCTCTTGAGCAGTGGTGGGAAAAAAGGGTTAAAAGGGAAGATTTTAGGCCAACAATTGTCATCAATGCTAAGGGCAGACCTGCAACAAGCAGGACCAAGTATATGTGACTGTAGACTGAAGAAAGAATTCACAATTTCATCAATACAGCCTTGGGTATTTACCACAGCTTGCAAGCATGGGATATTCCATGGCACCCCGATGCTTATCATAGCATCGTCTCCAAAACACGGTGCAGCCAAGATGGATAGCCAAACAACAACTAGTTTCATGGTTGAAATAGCCATTTTTGTGACTTTCTCTTCAAGGGATACTGCTACTTTGTAGTGGTGAGCTGATGAGGTTGTTGCCAACTTTATGGGACTAAGGGTGTATTTATATGCTACTACCAGGAGCGATCTTTTTCATGGCTCTCTTTTAAGTCTTTAGATTGTACCGTCTTTTTCAAGTCTTTAGGTTTCAATTCCTTCAAAGATATTTAATACATCATAATGCTTGTCTCACAAAGTCGTAAAAAAGTTTTGCTTAAAGATGTAGAAGAGGTTTAATGCATTCTAATGCTTGTCTTAGTCGTAACTAGGATCCTAGTTAATGGATCTACAATTTTAATGCATTCTAATGCTTTTTCGGTTATGTATTGTAAAAGAGTTTTGCTTAAAGATGTAGAAGAGGTTTAATGCATTCTAATGCTTGTCTTCGTTGTAACTAGGATCCTAGTTAATGGATCTGCAGTTTTAATACATTCTAAAACTTGTTCATTTATGTAATAAGTGCGAGTGTATGGCCAAAATGACACCCACTATTCCAAATAGTTCCAGCTCCTTAGCATCGGGTGCAATGTGATTTTTAGCATATGCCATAGAAACAAATCTGTACACAAATATGCATCTCATCATTTAGCTAGTTATTCAACATTTCAAAAACATTTTAACTCATCAAATTTTTTTAAGGAAGAAAGAATTTATCTCTTAGTGAAAAATAATAATTTTTATAATTTTGACATTTAAGATGTTGAGAAATAGGCAATCGAGTGTTGAAACTACTCTATGCATTGTGCATATTCTTAACTAGGCTGTATAACTTAATACGTTTTAAGCCATTAACTTACAATGTTGTAACTCGTTAATGAACTATAGTAGAAGAGTATCTAGTAAATTTATTCAAATTAATTTGGTTTTAGCAGAATATAACTCCTTAGACGTTAAACCGAAACCCATAGAAACTATCTTGATAGTAACAATTAATATGAAGGATATATATAGGGAAAATCGTCCAAAACGTCCCTCACATTTTGTAAAATGACTTTTTTCGTCCTTGACTTTTAAAAGTGTAATTTTATGTCCTTTACATATTCACATCGGTCAAATTTAGTCCCTAACTAGGTTTCCGATCATTTTTTTGCCGGAATCCATCACGTGATCATTTTTTAAGGATAAATTTGTCAAATTATATTTTACATAATCTAATCTATAGTCCTCCACATTTTATAAAACAAATTTTTTCGTCCCTCACATTTCATAAAATGATTTTTTCATCCCTCACATTACACAAAATGAATTTCTCCATCCCTCACATTTCAAAAAATGAATATTTCCATCCCTTACTAATTATGTGTGTAAGGGAAACCCTAAAAAAAAAATATGTGTGTGAATACATTTTTATTTAAACACATATATATGTCTATTTGATTTTGCTTAATAATACGAATAGCATAAATATATGTATGTGTCTATTTGATTTCACTTAACAATATGAATACCATATATTATACGTGATCATTTGATTTTATCTGGTATTAGCTAGTAAAAAATCTTGCATTCATTGTCAAGTTGGCCAATAAAGCTATTTTCGGTCAAAATACAATAAGAATATGCAAATTAAGGTTCTATTGGTAAATATTAGTCATAATCATACAAAAAGAGAAGATAGCCCACAAGTTGGGCCCAATTACATACATGTGTTTATGTTATTATTATTAAGCAAAATCAAATAGACATATACATGTGTTTAAAAAAAATGTATTCACACACATAATTAGTGAGAAATGAAAAATTCATTTTTTGAAATGTGATGGATGAAAAAAATTATTTTATAAAATGTGAGGGACGAAAAAATTTATTTTATAAAATGTGAAGGACTATAGATCAAATTATGTAAAATATAATTTGACAAATTCACCCTTAAAAAATGATCACGTGCCTTGCACATGATGGATTCCGGCCAAAAAATGATCGGAAACCTAGTTAGGGACTAAATTTGACCGATGTGAATATGTAAGGAACATAAAATTACACTTTTAAAAGTGAGGGACGAAAAAAGTTATTTTACAAAATGTGAGGGACGTTTTGGACGATTTTCTCATATATATATATATATATATATATATATATATATATATATATATATATATATATATATATATATATATATATATATATATATATATATATATATATAGACACACACACTGCACTCTACTTTGAGTCCTTTACATTCTACTGCCAAATTTGAACGTTTTGTGGAACTAGAATAGTAATAACTGAAACGGCGGTAAGTTTCAGCAGATTACTTAGGTCAAATTTCTAGTTTGTTTTTCATTTTTAGATCAAATAAAACAAGCCCATACGTTTTTTGCTATTCTGGTTCAGATCTTTGCTATACAATTTTTAATTTAACAAGTTTTTCTTGTTTTCTTTAATTTGCGTAAACACGCACACAGAGATGGAATTTTCCTTGGTGGAGTGAGTCGTATATTTGAGTAATACAACTATTCTCGTCACTCTCGACCAGCATTGGGCAACACCTAAGAAAGAACATCAGGGCGGTGGCAGCAGCCCCGTCCCTCTAATGGTAACGATTGGCAGCTGGTCCTGCCTTCGCCTTTTTTCGTTGCCAAAACACGGGCAGAGACGCTGATAATATGCACCATTATTAGGATTTGGAGCTTAAGAAACATGACTAGCTGCACTTGATTTATGAGATCTATACAATGGTCTGGACTTTTAAATTCGACAAATTTGGATTGTCCATTTTTCTTCCAAAAATTTTAAGTCATTTCATTAGTGCATTTCTTAATCATTTTTTTATTTTACATATATTAAATTACTACAGTACATTTTTTTTTAACAAAAGCTCAAAAAATGGCAATCCAAACGGACTATGGTAAGTTTTTTTCAGTAGCAAAATTTGTTGTGGAAGTAACGTCATTCCTCTCTACAACTGAAATATAATTAAATGCGGTATACAACATTTATTTTTGTAGATTTATTAGTGCAAAAAATTAATTACGCTCGCAGGCATTGAGAATACTGATCACTTCATTTGCAGTCGTCAAAGAAAATGAATATGAAAAAAAAAGGGTGAAGCGTGGCAAGTTCAGGCGCCAACAACGAATGAAAGATACCCAACCCACAGCTAAATCTTTCGAGGAAGAGCCCAAAAGAGAGAGATCTTTCTTTCACCTTCTCGAGAAACTTCAAGAGATAAGTTAAACAAACCTAAAGCCCCAGATCAATCGTTAAAAGTCGGCAACTTTTGACGACGATTCAGGAGACTTATCTAGAGATCTTAAAAGCACTTTTTCTTACGGCAACAAGTTTCAACTTTTAATTTTTTAGTACTAAAATCTTATCCATGCCTCATTTCATTTTGGTTAACTTTGAGATAAACCCCAAAAAAGAATTACGGGAAGCTGAAAGGTAGTTTGAACGCCAAAGCCATTTGATTGACTAAAATCGGTACTTCACAAGTGCTTTACCAATGAACCATTTGACAGGCACAGGGCCGGTGGCCGGCAATGTTTTTAAATCCGGATCGGAAAGTGAATCGAAATATTTTCTGATTTACGGTTTCACCAATTTAATCGGCTTGACTACGATTTAAAGATTTAATAATTTTTTATTTATTTTAATATTACAAATTTTGAATAAAACTAAAATATTTATTTTAAAAAATAAATACTTAATAATATTGATTGAATCTTCTAATTTTTATCGATTTTTACCGGTTCAACCGATTTTGATCAATTTAATTATTTTTGTGAATTTTTAATTGAATCGGACCAAAGACATAATCGATTTACGATTCAACCGATCGAACTGATCAGCCCGATCTAATTTTCAAAAATTGATCCTTGTATTTCATGATCAATCCTTGAACTTTCGTTACTACTATTAATTTAATAAAGAAATATCATATTTACTACTACAAAGTTTGATTTAAAAAAAAAAAGAAAAAAAGGATAATTTTGTATCAACTAATTAGGGATTTTGTAAAAGGGATACAAATAATATTTTTAAAATATCTTATTCATGCACACATGACTTTTTAGGTTGACTAAAAAATGATTTCTGGAGATAAATATAAGAAATATCATTGTCCCTTATTAAAATTGGACATTAGATAAGGTCGGATTCTGAAGGGGGACTCCTGCATATTATTGATGCATTTCCAAAAATGATCATACAAAACAAAAATTGACGCATTTGACAATGAAATCAATTATAGCTATTTATTTATATTATTAGTATTATTATTGGCAAAAATTACAATTCAATTCACAAGTCAGACCACTAGCCAGTCCGTTCCAGCAAAGGTACTGGGCTTTCACCAGTAGTGCCACCACCACTGGTGTGGTTGTGAGAATCAGAATAACGAAAAGTTGAGGCTGGGGTAATCCAGATAAGCGGGTGCCAGCCAGAGAGATGCTGAGGAGAAAAGCCACCAAGATCGAAGTGAAACTCGACGACAAAGAAGAACTCGAAGAATCCCGTAAACGCGCCTCCACCGCCGCTTCCTCCACCTCAATTTCATCCTCCACAGCCACCGCCGCCTCCTCTCTCCTTCAGCACTTCGACCGCTCCTCCCTTAATCCCTCCACCAAATCCCACCGCATCGGCCTTTCCCCTTGATTCCCGATATTTATTGTTTTCTTTATCTTTAAAAATTCTACTCCTTGCTTCATATTTTATGTTTTAAGAAATAAATTAGAATTAGAGGAACATCAAATCTTTGGGCGGCTCATATCCTCCGAAGGATAACGACCTCATTTGCTAAGCAAATGGAGGTCGAAGTAAAGCTTAGATTACCAGATTCGGCCGCACACCGGAAGGTCCTTTCCTTACTTTCCCCCTTCCACACCAAAACCCACCACCAAAGGAACTCGTTCTACGACGGCGCTGCTGGCGAGCTGAGTTCTCGCCGGGCAGTTCTCCGCCTCCGATTCTACGAGAACTCTCAACCCCTCAAATGTTTCATCTGCCTAAAGGCAAAAGCTGTGATCGTCGATGGCGTTAGCCGGGTCGAGGAGGACGAAGAAGAAGTGGATTTCGAGGTGGGTTTGCAGTGTTTGGAAGATGCAACCAAGTTAGTCGATGTAGATTCCCGGGTGGCGAGGAGGGCTCGCGAGGAGTTTGGTGTGAAGGCGGGATTTGTGGGGTTGGGGGGCTTTAGGAATGTGAGAAATGTGTACGAGTGGAATGGGGTGAAATTGGAAGTGGATGAGACGGTTTATGATTTTGGGACTTGCTATGAGATCGAATGCGAGAGTTCAGAGCCAGAAAAAGTTAAGGGGATGATCGAAGAGTTCTTGAAGGAGAATGAGATTGAGTACTCATATTCGCAGGTGTCAAAGTTTGCGACTTTTCGGTCTGGAAAGTTGCCTCAGTAATTATTGTAAGTGTTTTACGATATAAGATTATGGTGTATTTTGATTCGGAAGTTGTGTTTCTATCTTGATCTTCTCATTGCTTTGTTTTTAATGTTGCGTTATGTGCTAGCAGTGTGAGTTATTTTGATGAACTAGCATATTGAGCATCGCCTGGATTGAATGTTAAAGGTCTTGTAGCAATTCGTTTTTGCAGGTGATGAGCTTATGATAAATAAGGTTGGGTGGTTGGTTGTAATTTTGACTTAAAGCAAATTGTTGTGTAGGTTGTTGATCTGTAAATTGATGTGCAAATTTTCTGTTATGCAGGATATGTTAATTGTGTGGTGTATTTTGTGTTTGTTTCTGCATTGGAACCTGGTAAAAGGTGTATTTATTGTGTTATTACCCAATAATTAATATTGGCTCTGCAAAGTCTGATGGTTCATGTTGGCTGATGGTACAGACTCATAAAATACATCTTCATGCGCACAGATTGAATGGAATTACGTCATACCTCTTCAAAACTCATAACATGTTTGTACTCTTTGTTGGGTTTTCAATTAAAAGTGGTTTAGCCAAACCTGTTTGATAGTTGACAGCAAAAAGTTGGGACCTTAGCGAGTAAGAAACTTTGGGGAGGATAACAGTTCCTAGGTTTTTCTAAAGATGGTTTGGAAGGGAGGCAGTTTTGTTAACTGGGAAATGCATGTTACTAGATGTGCTTGACTCATTTTTAACTCTTTTCCAAACTCTACCATTTAAATTTGTTCAACTGAGTTTTCCTTTCTACTCTGCCTGAACAAGTCATCTTAAAACTATAAAGCTAGCATGATAACTTTATTTGTGGAAAGAGAACAGCCGTCCTTCCCATTTATGACACCTGGGTTGTTTTTGTTGTATTGGTGATGATAGAATGTAGTGAACTGATGGAAGCCTTTGGGTTTTCTTTAGGGTGAAATTCTTGGCAAACTTCTCCTACAGGCTACTTTCAAGATTGAACTAGACCACCCACTTTGTTGTCTCAAACAAGTATAAAGTATTGTGTTGGTGTTATGTGGTTGAGTGGTGTTATGTTGTTTTTACTCTTTTATGATGAGACAGTATTGTCATGGGATTTTGGATGTTGCACTTCAAGTGCAGTGCAGAATGGCAGAATTGGGGAGGGGAAAATAAAGGAGGAGAACAAGGTCCACTTCTTACTTGTTCTACAACATTGGAGCATAGATTTTGTTAGTCTATAATGGAAGTAAGAAATCCTTGAAAATCCTTGCTCAGTCAAACTTAAGCATTTACTATGTAAGTATTGAGTTTCTTTTGTCATTTATTCTTTATTCTAGATGAACTGTGGGTAGAAGTTCTTCTACAAGTAGACAAATATTCCTTTGCCATCAAATGTTTCTAGGGTATTCGGAATGCATACCGTGGTCTGAGGTGGCTTCTCAGATTCGCATGATGTTGTCATCTGGTAGTGTCTTGAGGGGCCTTGTGGTACAATTGGTTGATGCCAGGGCTAAATGGACAAGAAGGAACTACGAAGTGCACTTGCCTTTGAGATTTAAAATTTATAGGGGGGAAGAAAATGCTATAGTGATATTTTGTAATATCCTGCAGATGTTTAAATTAAATGACTATAGGTTTTACTAAAAGAAGGTGAGCTTCTTGTCATGCTATTCCCTAGACGATACCCAGTTCACGGTCAGTTGTTCAATTCTAAGGTAGAAATGCTGCACTGAGGTGAAGTAGATCATATTAGCAGCAGTTTTCACTTCTCATGAACAGAATCTGTTTCTCTCTGCTTTTTATCATCTTGAAGCCCACATTTGCACAAATTAAGTCATGCATTCACCACCTTGGATTTGGACACTGGTAAAGCCACATTTCTTGTCTCATTCCTGCAGGTCATGTTGGCGGATGTTTACTGATTCCAGTGAAGAAGCAGAAGGTTGATGCAGCAATAAATCAAGCATTTTGATGCTTGACTGCTTCAAATATACAGCTGTTACTCTTAATACTTTCTGGACCTGAAGATGAAATTTAAGAATTTGAGTGTTTTGGGTTCTTTTGTCTTTGGATTGGTCAAACTTTTTGATATGCCTGCTTTACATGTGATCCCTACGTTGAGCATCCAATCTTTGTCCTGGCATCTAAACCAGAAAGGCATTAACACTCTTGACTATTTGATTTCTACCGCTATTCCAACCAATTTCTGAATTATTTTGTGAATATCTTTCCTGGACTCAACCATACATTTGAGTTTGTTGATTAAATAATGTAATGTTTATCCCTTAACTTAGTTCAAAGAAGGGGAACCAAAAGAAAAAGAAGAAGGGTGTTTTGGTTATTGAGTGCAAACTTCCAAAAGAATAGCAATAATGGATGGGTAGCTTGCTCAACCATAGCAATTTTTGATGGTAGGTGAAAGTTCAGGTCCGAAATGGCTCCAAGTGAATTGGGATGGCAAATTAATTGATATGTTCGGCATATTTCCTGACGCTTTTTACATACTAGAAAATGTGCCAAAGTGTACATCTTACCGAAGGGGTACAACAACCTCGAATCGAGAAGACCTTTGAGCACAAAAGTTTTGCATGTCCAACCAGTTGGCCAAATGCTGAGTTAGGGTCGATTTCGATCATATTGATTGGATGGTTGTGATATAAGACTCTGGTTCCAATTTTAGTTAGTGCTTGGCTTACAGACGGTCAGGTATAGCGAAAACTGTGAGAAGTTTAGAGAATGAATCTCCGGAGTATCATCCATTGGTAAAGAAGACCTTTGATCGCAAAAGCTTTGCATGTTTAACCAGATGACGAAATTCTGAGTTATGGTAGTTCTTGGTAAATATTATTGTTTGCCTGGTGGTGCGTGATTCCAATTCTAGTTTGTGCTTGGCTTACGAAGACAGCAAAACTTTGAGAAGCTTTATTACCCCCCCCCCCCCCCCCCCCCCCCCCCCCAAAAAAAAAAAAAAAAAAAAAAAAATGGCGCCTTGAGACAAGTTCAAGAATTTATCTCCAGGGTATCATCCCTTGAACTACATGGCCCCGTTTGGCGGAGGACGGGGTTGAGGTTGAAACCTTGAAGGTGCTTATCTTTTATTTGGTTCCTTGTTATGACAGTCACAGAAGCAAGGCCTTGAAGACGCAGACATGCAAGCACCGAGTAACAATTGTTTTAAACGAAAGAATGAACTGAGTTGGGCGAAGAGTTGGGTGTATATGTGGATGTTAGGGAAAGTGAAAAGTACCATCTCAAGCGGAAGTCCACTACTGAAAGGGACGTTAGTGAAATTGAAAATTCAATAAAAAAAAACAAAAAAAAAAAAAGACTCGCACAGTGGATACTAAAACAGGAAAATGCATCCGCGGTAGACCTCTATAGCGGTATATATTTCTTGTCTGGAGAACAACCAAACTTGTACGGTTGTACTCCTTGCCCCAAATATAGATTTGATGAATTCAGCAAGACTCCATATGATGTAGTATCCATGACAGGAGAAAAAGAGAGACAGAAACACTGTACATCAGTGCTATCCTTCAAAATAGCAACATTTCAAAACCAAATGTCAAGCACTAATCACATTAAAATCAACCTTCAAGAACAATTCCAAATATCCGTTAATTCTACAAATTGGAAGCTGTAAATGTCTATAACGTTATAAAATGCAGTAAATTCTAAACAAGGACTGTGACTTCCCTAATCTAGGACTGTGACTTCCCTAATCTAAGAAGACACAAACATCCTAAACGTCCTATTTCCTATTAAACATACCCAGCCGAGAGAAAGAAGCAGAATGATCACCTAATTAATTTACTTTCTCTTCTTAGCAGGGGGTTGTTCTTCTTCATCTTCATCTTCCTCTTCTTCATCTTCCTCGTCATCCTCATCCTCATCATCATCACCGTCATCATCGTCTCCGTCCTCGTCATCACTGCCACCGTTACCATTAGCCTCGGGATCGTCCTCAGGATCCCCTTCTTCATCATCTTCTCCACCCTCGTCACCTGAGAAATCCTCATCACCTGCATCATCATCATCCTGATCATCATCATCTTCTTCTTCTTCATCATCATCTGTGTCACTAGCATCTTTATTGTCAGGTTCTGGCCGCTTCTTTTTATGAAGCTCTTCCATAGGGAACCTGTAGACAATGCATAAATTCTATTTTTCAAAGGCTCCCTCTAAATGTCAGTGTGTAATGCAAATGAGACAACAATGACAAATTCATTACCCTTTATCAGCTAAGAAAGATGGGGATAAATCATCAACACCCTTCAGCAGAGATCCTGTCTGAAGACATAAACAAAAATTTCAATTATCAAAGGCATGCAATGAAGGAAAAATTAAGGTGCTTTAGAACAACTAAAACCGAGGAGCAAGAACAGCAAGTAGATCAGTTCAAAAAGGCAATGCAGAGTATACGGACTGCAATCAAAAGAGTGGAAAGCACAAACACACTGAGTCAAAAAAAAAATTTTAAAACAATATTAGCAGCATCATAAAACTTAAAAAAGGAAAAAAATTGTACGTTATTTTTTCAAAAATTTGTAGATTGAGCAAAAAAATTGAGAATTTGAGTTTTACATTACTGAGATCCATTAAAGAATTATGAGACAGGGCATGCTCAACTAAAGAGTTAGTATCAATAGGACATGTTTAACAAAAGCAAAGCGTACTAGCATGACCATCATTCCAACAAGCTAAACTGAATAAGAGACACTTCATTGAACCACGTAAATAACACGAACAACTAAGTTATCAGTATTGTGCCAACTTTCCTCAATTTTCTAGGTAGATTTCTTCGTGCAAGAAAACCTTAAATAATTCATAGACCAAGGAATTAAATTCAACACGCCCACAAGAATTAGCCCATACTTGTCATACAAATTAAAAGCAGAAAAAGGAAAAAACATTTTTATTTTACTTTAAAGCAACAAAAAGGGAACCATTCAACATCGATAAAATGGAAAATCTCCTACCCGTAACAACAATTCAATTAGGCATAAGTAGAATAAGTTGCAATTAGACATTATATTCGTAACAATTAAATCCTCAAGATGGCTACACGAATGCTTACTCCCAATTTCTACAACAAATAGTACAAAATTAGTACTTTTATAGAATAATAAAGAGGAAAAGCATTAATTTTAAATCTCCCTCTGGTACTTGCATAAAAAGCACGGACAACATGGCTATGCTTTATGAAGCGCACAAGCCAAGGATAAACAGGATTTCAGTGTAGCAGCAAACCCGTTCAGTTGAAAAAAACTCTACTCCTAAAAACAAGTTATAAAAGTGAGGGACGAAAAAAGTTATTTTACAAAATGTAAGGGACGTTTTGGACGATTTTCACTAAATAAAATGAAGAAACTAGTTGTGGATACTAAATTCATATAAATGATGGACTAAATTAGTAAGCTATGATAAATTTAACAATGACCCCTAGGCTTTAAGTCTGTTGTCCACGTACCCATAAACAATTTGAATTACACATTAGACTCCAGTACTTGTCATAATCCATTAAACAGTAGACAACGCAGAGGAGACTAGGATTTTTATGTCGAGACGAAACATGCTTTATTTACGTTCACTCAGCGACTAAACCAGAAAACCCCGCCGCCGGCAGTGTGCCACAAGCCAGGGGCATTTTGGACATCTTCAGAATCTTTCAAGCCACCTACATTCAAGCTGTCGGGCTAATTCCGATAAAGACGACGCCAAATTTAAGATCTGACGGAGATTTCACAGTAACGATATGGCCAAAGAGAACAACTCCTCCGCTATGGATGTGGACAACCAGAATTCGGAATCCGTTGATCAGATTAATAGCCCTAGGTTCTCTATCAATGGTAATTTACTCTCCCATAAAGCTCTAGACAGCTAATTTTGAGGTGATAATTTAGTTTTTTTTTTTGGTGAATTTACAGTTTTACAGCTCTTGAAATCCGCTCAGATGCAGCATGGATTGCGGTTTGGCGATTACGCTCGTTACCGGTATAACCTACGCTTGTACACTTATGGTATATGTTTATGAGTAATTTGGTACGATGAAGTTCCGGGAAGTAGGTTTAATTTTTGTAAGAAATGCCGTTTGATATTTTTTTTACCAGTATATAAGCGTAAGTGTGCTCTATATAGGTTTATGAGGGAATTTATGACATTGATCATTAGAGGTGGCAGGGTTAAATTTGTGAAAAATGTGGTGTGATAGAGTTGTACTATTGAGGGAATGTGAAATTGACCAGTTTTTGTAAATTTTTTAGGAGGTACTGTACTGCTCGGCTCAGGAGATTGTACAAGTCGTTGAAATTCACGCATGGCCGTGGTAAATATAGTAAAAGGGCGATTACAGCTTCTATGGTCACTGAAGTGAGGTAATAGATTGCCAAGAACAATGGTTGAATTTGATTGACATTACAGTTGGTAAATGTTTTAATTTCGCTTTTGCTATTTGAAGAACAAATATGCTGTTTTGTCTCTCATTAATAATTTCTTAATGGTCGTTAATCTATCCTGATTCTGCGTGGTGGTTGGGGACACTGTAGGTATCTTCATGTGGTTCTTTATACAGCAGAAAGAGCTTGGAGCCATGCTATGGAAAAGAAAACGCTGCCAGATGGTCCAAATGCACGTCAGCGTGGCTATCTGATTGGTAGGCTGCGAAAAGCAGTCAAATGGGCTACTTTGTTTCAAGACTTGTGTTCCATTAAGGGAGATTCTAGGACATCTTTGGAAGCAGAGGTGTGCTGATTAATTCATCATTTTGCACAGCTGCTGTGCCCTGTATACAAATAAAGCTATTTTCGGTCAAAATACAATAAGAATATGCAAATTAAGGTTCTATTGGTAAATATTAGTTATAATCATACAAAAAGAGAAGATAGCCCACAAGTTGGGCCCAATTACATACATGTGTTTATATTATTATTATTAAGCAAAATCAAATAGATATATATATATATATGTGTGTGTGTGTGTTTAAAAAAATGTATTCACACACATAATTAGTGAGAAATGAAAAATTCATTTTTTGAAATGTGAGGGGTGGAGAAATTCATTTTGTGTAATGTGAGGGATGAAAAAAATCATTTTATAAAATATGAGGGACGAAAAATTTATTTTATAAAATGTGGAGGACTATAGATGAGATTATGTAAAATATAATTTGACAAATTTACCCTTAAAAAATGATCATGTGCCTTGCACATGATGGATTCCGGCCAAAAAATGATCGAAAACCTAGTTAGGGACTAAATTTGTCCGATGTGAATATGTAAGGGATATAAAATTACACTTTTAAAAGTGAGGGACGAAAAAAGTTATTTTACAAAATGTAAGGGACGTTTTGGACGATTTTCACTAAATAAAATAAAAAAACTAGTTGTGGATACTAAATTCATATAAATGATGGACGAAATTAGTAAGTTATGATAAATTTAACAATGACCCCTAGGCTTTAAGTCTGTTGTCCACGTACCCATAAACAATTTGAATTACACTTTAGACTCCAGTACTTGTCATAATCCGTTAAACAATAGACAACGCAGAGGAGACTAGGATTTTTATGTCGAGACCAAACATGCTTCATTTACGTTCACTCAGCGACTAAACCAGAAAACCCCGCCGCCGGCAGTGTGCCACAAGCCAGGGGCATTTTGGACTTCTTCAGAATCTTTCAAGCCACCTACATTCAAGCTATCGGGCTAATTCCGATAAAGATGACGCCAAATTTAAGATCTGACGGAGATTTCACATTAACGATATGGCCAAAGAGAACAACTCCTCCGCTATGGATGTGGACAACCAGAATTCGGAATCCGTTGATCAGATTAATAGCCCTAGGTTCTCTATCAATGGTAATTTACTCTCCCATAAAGCTCTAGACTGTTGGGTCGGGGTCCCGGGGGAGGTGTGAGTTGGGGTCCATTTATTGGTCTGGGGTCAAGGACAAGGAGTCGGTGGATTCTTGATTCAACACACAAGTGAATGGAATCTGAGCATCATCCATCATCGAGTCTTGCTACTACCGCAGAATGTTATAATCCACATACTTGAAAATTTCGGGTGGATTTGGTGACAGAATAAGAAAGGTCGATCTCGGATGAAGATGTAGTTATGTAGTACATATGAGGAAAACGAACATTTCTTTCCTTTTTCGTGACAAAATGCATACAAAGATGATATCTTTTGTTCATACATAGTGGATCTTATTACAAGCACTAGATCATTAATTGAATGTCATTGTAGACTTTATACTTTAAGGAAATGCAAAAATTATTTTGATAGTGGAACGGCCTCTCATAAATCTTGAGGTCATAATTTCCACCCTACATAGAATTCTCTACTATAAAAAAATATAGACCAGAAAGAAATTATGTCTCTTGACTCTTAAAAAAATTAAAGAAAATGAATGTGTTTTATATTATATTAATCACTGGTATTGTATTACTTGGATTGGGCTTGCAATTTCAAATATTTGATTTTAGGGGACAATATTGAATTGAGAGAAAATAATAGAATGCGGATTTGCAGAATAGTGAACGTTGTCCTGTTCGAGAAGTAATTTATTTCAAGTTGAGAATATTTAATAGTGAGAAAAATGCAGTAAATAGTATTCGAACACACGAAATCAACCGTAAAACGGTCTCCAATTCATATTTAAATATAATAACATGACAAAATGTGATGGCATCACCTAAGATTAACTAGTAAGTAGTATGTGATACCACCAAAAGTTAAAACTGAAAAAAAAATAACTCATGCCTGAAAATATTAAAATCCATAATCTTTAGTCCTCTTGGATGATCTCTCAACTATGACCTGTCTCCGAGTAACTTGTAACAAGAGAAACCACAATAGTAATCAAGCATTGCATGATCTTATTTCCAATAATAGCCTGTAAATTTGGAAGGCCGTGAGAACTCAAGGATGCAATGGCTGTGGTGGGAGTAATTGTGTGTTGCAGAAGCTCTTGAGCAGTGGTGGGAAAAAAGGGTTAAAAGGGAAGATTTTAGGCCAACAATTGTCATCAATGCTAAGGGCAGACCTGCAACAAGCAGGACCAAGTATATGTGACTGTAGACTGAAGAAAGAATTCACAATTTCATCAATACAGCCTTGGGTATTTACCACAGCTTGCAAGCATGGGATATTCCATGGCACCCCGATGCTTATCATAGCATCGTCTCCAAAACACGGTGCAGCCAAGATGGATAGCCAAACAACAACTAGTTTCATGGTTGAAATAGCCATTTTTGTGACTTTCTCTTCAAGGGATACTGCTACTTTGTAGTGGTGAGCTGATGAGGTTGTTGCCAACTTTATGGGACTAAGGGTGTATTTATATGCTACTACCAGGAGCGATCTTTTTCATGGCTCTCTTTTAAGTCTTTAGATTGTACCGTCTTTTTCAAGTCTTTAGGTTTCAATTCCTTCAAAGATATTTAATACATCATAATGCTTGTCTCACAAAGTCGTAAAAAAGTTTTGCTTAAAGATGTAGAAGAGGTTTAATGCATTCTAATGCTTGTCTTAGTCGTAACTAGGATCCTAGTTAATGGATCTACAATTTTAATGCATTCTAATGCTTTTTCGGTTATGTATTGTAAAAGAGTTTTGCTTAAAGATGTAGAAGAGGTTTAATGCATTCTAATGCTTGTCTTCGTTGTAACTAGGATCCTAGTTAATGGATCTGCAGTTTTAATACATTCTAAAACTTGTTCATTTATGTAATAAGTGCGAGTGTATGGCCAAAATGACACCCACTATTCCAAATAGTTCCAGCTCCTTAGCATCGGGTGCAATGTGATTTTTAGCATATGCCATAGAAACAAATCTGTACACAAATATGCATCTCATCATTTAGCTAGTTATTCAACATTTCAAAAACATTTTAACTCATCAAATTTTTTTAAGGAAGAAAGAATTTATCTCTTAGTGAAAAATAATAATTTTTATAATTTTGACATTTAAGATGTTGAGAAATAGGCAATCGAGTGTTGAAACTACTCTATGCATTGTGCATATTCTTAACTAGGCTGTATAACTTAATACGTTTTAAGCCATTAACTTACAATGTTGTAACTCGTTAATGAACTATAGTAGAAGAGTATCTAGTAAATTTATTCAAATTAATTTGGTTTTAGCAGAATATAACTCCTTAGACGTTAAACCGAAACCCATAGAAACTATCTTGATAGTAACAATTAATATGAAGGATATATATAGGGAAAATCGTCCAAAACGTCCCTCACATTTTGTAAAATGACTTTTTTCGTCCTTGACTTTTAAAAGTGTAATTTTATGTCCTTTACATATTCACATCGGTCAAATTTAGTCCCTAACTAGGTTTCCGATCATTTTTTTGCCGGAATCCATCACGTGATCATTTTTTAAGGATAAATTTGTCAAATTATATTTTACATAATCTAATCTATAGTCCTCCACATTTTATAAAACAAATTTTTTCGTCCCTCACATTTCATAAAATGATTTTTTCATCCCTCACATTACACAAAATGAATTTCTCCATCCCTCACATTTCAAAAAATGAATATTTCCATCCCTTACTAATTATGTGTGTAAGGGAAACCCTAAAAAAAAAATATGTGTGTGAATACATTTTTATTTAAACACATATATATGTCTATTTGATTTTGCTTAATAATACGAATAGCATAAATATATGTATGTGTCTATTTGATTTCACTTAACAATATGAATACCATATATTATACGTGATCATTTGATTTTATCTGGTATTAGCTAGTAAAAAATCTTGCATTCATTGTCAAGTTGGCCAATAAAGCTATTTTCGGTCAAAATACAATAAGAATATGCAAATTAAGGTTCTATTGGTAAATATTAGTCATAATCATACAAAAAGAGAAGATAGCCCACAAGTTGGGCCCAATTACATACATGTGTTTATGTTATTATTATTAAGCAAAATCAAATAGACATATACATGTGTTTAAAAAAAATGTATTCACACACATAATTAGTGAGAAATGAAAAATTCATTTTTTGAAATGTGATGGATGAAAAAAATTATTTTATAAAATGTGAGGGACGAAAAAATTTATTTTATAAAATGTGAAGGACTATAGATCAAATTATGTAAAATATAATTTGACAAATTCACCCTTAAAAAATGATCACGTGCCTTGCACATGATGGATTCCGGCCAAAAAATGATCGGAAACCTAGTTAGGGACTAAATTTGACCGATGTGAATATGTAAGGAACATAAAATTACACTTTTAAAAGTGAGGGACGAAAAAAGTTATTTTACAAAATGTGAGGGACGTTTTGGACGATTTTCTCATATATATATATATATATATATATATATATATATATATATATATATATATATATATATATATATATATATATATATATATATATATATATATATATATAGACACACACACTGCACTCTACTTTGAGTCCTTTACATTCTACTGCCAAATTTGAACGTTTTGTGGAACTAGAATAGTAATAACTGAAACGGCGGTAAGTTTCAGCAGATTACTTAGGTCAAATTTCTAGTTTGTTTTTCATTTTTAGATCAAATAAAACAAGCCCATACGTTTTTTGCTATTCTGGTTCAGATCTTTGCTATACAATTTTTAATTTAACAAGTTTTTCTTGTTTTCTTTAATTTGCGTAAACACGCACACAGAGATGGAATTTTCCTTGGTGGAGTGAGTCGTATATTTGAGTAATACAACTATTCTCGTCACTCTCGACCAGCATTGGGCAACACCTAAGAAAGAACATCAGGGCGGTGGCAGCAGCCCCGTCCCTCTAATGGTAACGATTGGCAGCTGGTCCTGCCTTCGCCTTTTTTCGTTGCCAAAACACGGGCAGAGACGCTGATAATATGCACCATTATTAGGATTTGGAGCTTAAGAAACATGACTAGCTGCACTTGATTTATGAGATCTATACAATGGTCTGGACTTTTAAATTCGACAAATTTGGATTGTCCATTTTTCTTCCAAAAATTTTAAGTCATTTCATTAGTGCATTTCTTAATCATTTTTTTATTTTACATATATTAAATTACTACAGTACATTTTTTTTTAACAAAAGCTCAAAAAATGGCAATCCAAACGGACTATGGTAAGTTTTTTTCAGTAGCAAAATTTGTTGTGGAAGTAACGTCATTCCTCTCTACAACTGAAATATAATTAAATGCGGTATACAACATTTATTTTTGTAGATTTATTAGTGCAAAAAATTAATTACGCTCGCAGGCATTGAGAATACTGATCACTTCATTTGCAGTCGTCAAAGAAAATGAATATGAAAAAAAAAGGGTGAAGCGTGGCAAGTTCAGGCGCCAACAACGAATGAAAGATACCCAACCCACAGCTAAATCTTTCGAGGAAGAGCCCAAAAGAGAGAGATCTTTCTTTCACCTTCTCGAGAAACTTCAAGAGATAAGTTAAACAAACCTAAAGCCCCAGATCAATCGTTAAAAGTCGGCAACTTTTGACGACGATTCAGGAGACTTATCTAGAGATCTTAAAAGCACTTTTTCTTACGGCAACAAGTTTCAACTTTTAATTTTTTAGTACTAAAATCTTATCCATGCCTCATTTCATTTTGGTTAACTTTGAGATAAACCCCAAAAAAGAATTACGGGAAGCTGAAAGGTAGTTTGAACGCCAAAGCCATTTGATTGACTAAAATCGGTACTTCACAAGTGCTTTACCAATGAACCATTTGACAGGCACAGGGCCGGTGGCCGGCAATGTTTTTAAATCCGGATCGGAAAGTGAATCGAAATATTTTCTGATTTACGGTTTCACCAATTTAATCGGCTTGACTACGATTTAAAGATTTAATAATTTTTTATTTATTTTAATATTACAAATTTTGAATAAAACTAAAATATTTATTTTAAAAAATAAATACTTAATAATATTGATTGAATCTTCTAATTTTTATCGATTTTTACCGGTTCAACCGATTTTGATCAATTTAATTATTTTTGTGAATTTTTAATTGAATCGGACCAAAGACATAATCGATTTACGATTCAACCGATCGAACTGATCAGCCCGATCTAATTTTCAAAAATTGATCCTTGTATTTCATGATCAATCCTTGAACTTTCGTTACTACTATTAATTTAATAAAGAAATATCATATTTACTACTACAAAGTTTGATTTAAAAAAAAAAAGAAAAAAAGGATAATTTTGTATCAACTAATTAGGGATTTTGTAAAAGGGATACAAATAATATTTTTAAAATATCTTATTCATGCACACATGACTTTTTAGGTTGACTAAAAAATGATTTCTGGAGATAAATATAAGAAATATCATTGTCCCTTATTAAAATTGGACATTAGATAAGGTCGGATTCTGAAGGGGGACTCCTGCATATTATTGATGCATTTCCAAAAATGATCATACAAAACAAAAATTGACGCATTTGACAATGAAATCAATTATAGCTATTTATTTATATTATTAGTATTATTATTGGCAAAAATTACAATTCAATTCACAAGTCAGACCACTAGCCAGTCCGTTCCAGCAAAGGTACTGGGCTTTCACCAGTAGTGCCACCACCACTGGTGTGGTTGTGAGAATCAGAATAACGAAAAGTTGAGGCTGGGGTAATCCAGATAAGCGGGTGCCAGCCAGAGAGATGCTGAGGAGAAAAGCCACCAAGATCGAAGTGAAACTCGACGACAAAGAAGAACTCGAAGAATCCCGTAAACGCGCCTCCACCGCCGCTTCCTCCACCTCAATTTCATCCTCCACAGCCACCGCCGCCTCCTCTCTCCTTCAGCACTTCGACCGCTCCTCCCTTAATCCCTCCACCAAATCCCACCGCATCGGCCTTTCCCCTTGATTCCCGATATTTATTGTTTTCTTTATCTTTAAAAATTCTACTCCTTGCTTCATATTTTATGTTTTAAGAAATAAATTAGAATTAGAGGAACATCAAATCTTTGGGCGGCTCATATCCTCCGAAGGATAACGACCTCATTTGCTAAGCAAATGGAGGTCGAAGTAAAGCTTAGATTACCAGATTCGGCCGCACACCGGAAGGTCCTTTCCTTACTTTCCCCCTTCCACACCAAAACCCACCACCAAAGGAACTCGTTCTACGACGGCGCTGCTGGCGAGCTGAGTTCTCGCCGGGCAGTTCTCCGCCTCCGATTCTACGAGAACTCTCAACCCCTCAAATGTTTCATCTGCCTAAAGGCAAAAGCTGTGATCGTCGATGGCGTTAGCCGGGTCGAGGAGGACGAAGAAGAAGTGGATTTCGAGGTGGGTTTGCAGTGTTTGGAAGATGCAACCAAGTTAGTCGATGTAGATTCCCGGGTGGCGAGGAGGGCTCGCGAGGAGTTTGGTGTGAAGGCGGGATTTGTGGGGTTGGGGGGCTTTAGGAATGTGAGAAATGTGTACGAGTGGAATGGGGTGAAATTGGAAGTGGATGAGACGGTTTATGATTTTGGGACTTGCTATGAGATCGAATGCGAGAGTTCAGAGCCAGAAAAAGTTAAGGGGATGATCGAAGAGTTCTTGAAGGAGAATGAGATTGAGTACTCATATTCGCAGGTGTCAAAGTTTGCGACTTTTCGGTCTGGAAAGTTGCCTCAGTAATTATTGTAAGTGTTTTACGATATAAGATTATGGTGTATTTTGATTCGGAAGTTGTGTTTCTATCTTGATCTTCTCATTGCTTTGTTTTTAATGTTGCGTTATGTGCTAGCAGTGTGAGTTATTTTGATGAACTAGCATATTGAGCATCGCCTGGATTGAATGTTAAAGGTCTTGTAGCAATTCGTTTTTGCAGGTGATGAGCTTATGATAAATAAGGTTGGGTGGTTGGTTGTAATTTTGACTTAAAGCAAATTGTTGTGTAGGTTGTTGATCTGTAAATTGATGTGCAAATTTTCTGTTATGCAGGATATGTTAATTGTGTGGTGTATTTTGTGTTTGTTTCTGCATTGGAACCTGGTAAAAGGTGTATTTATTGTGTTATTACCCAATAATTAATATTGGCTCTGCAAAGTCTGATGGTTCATGTTGGCTGATGGTACAGACTCATAAAATACATCTTCATGCGCACAGATTGAATGGAATTACGTCATACCTCTTCAAAACTCATAACATGTTTGTACTCTTTGTTGGGTTTTCAATTAAAAGTGGTTTAGCCAAACCTGTTTGATAGTTGACAGCAAAAAGTTGGGACCTTAGCGAGTAAGAAACTTTGGGGAGGATAACAGTTCCTAGGTTTTTCTAAAGATGGTTTGGAAGGGAGGCAGTTTTGTTAACTGGGAAATGCATGTTACTAGATGTGCTTGACTCATTTTTAACTCTTTTCCAAACTCTACCATTTAAATTTGTTCAACTGAGTTTTCCTTTCTACTCTGCCTGAACAAGTCATCTTAAAACTATAAAGCTAGCATGATAACTTTATTTGTGGAAAGAGAACAGCCGTCCTTCCCATTTATGACACCTGGGTTGTTTTTGTTGTATTGGTGATGATAGAATGTAGTGAACTGATGGAAGCCTTTGGGTTTTCTTTAGGGTGAAATTCTTGGCAAACTTCTCCTACAGGCTACTTTCAAGATTGAACTAGACCACCCACTTTGTTGTCTCAAACAAGTATAAAGTATTGTGTTGGTGTTATGTGGTTGAGTGGTGTTATGTTGTTTTTACTCTTTTATGATGAGACAGTATTGTCATGGGATTTTGGATGTTGCACTTCAAGTGCAGTGCAGAATGGCAGAATTGGGGAGGGGAAAATAAAGGAGGAGAACAAGGTCCACTTCTTACTTGTTCTACAACATTGGAGCATAGATTTTGTTAGTCTATAATGGAAGTAAGAAATCCTTGAAAATCCTTGCTCAGTCAAACTTAAGCATTTACTATGTAAGTATTGAGTTTCTTTTGTCATTTATTCTTTATTCTAGATGAACTGTGGGTAGAAGTTCTTCTACAAGTAGACAAATATTCCTTTGCCATCAAATGTTTCTAGGGTATTCGGAATGCATACCGTGGTCTGAGGTGGCTTCTCAGATTCGCATGATGTTGTCATCTGGTAGTGTCTTGAGGGGCCTTGTGGTACAATTGGTTGATGCCAGGGCTAAATGGACAAGAAGGAACTACGAAGTGCACTTGCCTTTGAGATTTAAAATTTATAGGGGGGAAGAAAATGCTATAGTGATATTTTGTAATATCCTGCAGATGTTTAAATTAAATGACTATAGGTTTTACTAAAAGAAGGTGAGCTTCTTGTCATGCTATTCCCTAGACGATACCCAGTTCACGGTCAGTTGTTCAATTCTAAGGTAGAAATGCTGCACTGAGGTGAAGTAGATCATATTAGCAGCAGTTTTCACTTCTCATGAACAGAATCTGTTTCTCTCTGCTTTTTATCATCTTGAAGCCCACATTTGCACAAATTAAGTCATGCATTCACCACCTTGGATTTGGACACTGGTAAAGCCACATTTCTTGTCTCATTCCTGCAGGTCATGTTGGCGGATGTTTACTGATTCCAGTGAAGAAGCAGAAGGTTGATGCAGCAATAAATCAAGCATTTTGATGCTTGACTGCTTCAAATATACAGCTGTTACTCTTAATACTTTCTGGACCTGAAGATGAAATTTAAGAATTTGAGTGTTTTGGGTTCTTTTGTCTTTGGATTGGTCAAACTTTTTGATATGCCTGCTTTACATGTGATCCCTACGTTGAGCATCCAATCTTTGTCCTGGCATCTAAACCAGAAAGGCATTAACACTCTTGACTATTTGATTTCTACCGCTATTCCAACCAATTTCTGAATTATTTTGTGAATATCTTTCCTGGACTCAACCATACATTTGAGTTTGTTGATTAAATAATGTAATGTTTATCCCTTAACTTAGTTCAAAGAAGGGGAACCAAAAGAAAAAGAAGAAGGGTGTTTTGGTTATTGAGTGCAAACTTCCAAAAGAATAGCAATAATGGATGGGTAGCTTGCTCAACCATAGCAATTTTTGATGGTAGGTGAAAGTTCAGGTCCGAAATGGCTCCAAGTGAATTGGGATGGCAAATTAATTGATATGTTCGGCATATTTCCTGACGCTTTTTACATACTAGAAAATGTGCCAAAGTGTACATCTTACCGAAGGGGTACAACAACCTCGAATCGAGAAGACCTTTGAGCACAAAAGTTTTGCATGTCCAACCAGTTGGCCAAATGCTGAGTTAGGGTCGATTTCGATCATATTGATTGGATGGTTGTGATATAAGACTCTGGTTCCAATTTTAGTTAGTGCTTGGCTTACAGACGGTCAGGTATAGCGAAAACTGTGAGAAGTTTAGAGAATGAATCTCCGGAGTATCATCCATTGGTAAAGAAGACCTTTGATCGCAAAAGCTTTGCATGTTTAACCAGATGACGAAATTCTGAGTTATGGTAGTTCTTGGTAAATATTATTGTTTGCCTGGTGGTGCGTGATTCCAATTCTAGTTTGTGCTTGGCTTACGAAGACAGCAAAACTTTGAGAAGCTTTATTACCCCCCCCCCCCCCCCCCCCCCCCAAAAAAAAAAAAAAAAAAAAAAATGGCGCCTTGAGACAAGTTCAAGAATTTATCTCCAGGGTATCATCCCTTGAACTACATGGCCCCGTTTGGCGGAGGACGGGGTTGAGGTTGAAACCTTGAAGGTGCTTATCTTTTATTTGGTTCCTTGTTATGACAGTCACAGAAGCAAGGCCTTGAAGACGCAGACATGCAAGCACCGAGTAACAATTGTTTTAAACGAAAGAATGAACTGAGTTGGGCGAAGAGTTGGGTGTATATGTGGATGTTAGGGAAAGTGAAAAGTACCATCTCAAGCGGAAGTCCACTACTGAAAGGGACGTTAGTGAAATTGAAAATTCAATAAAAAAAAACAAAAAAAAAAAAAGACTCGCACAGTGGATACTAAAACAGGAAAATGCATCCGCGGTAGACCTCTATAGCGGTATATATTTCTTGTCTGGAGAACAACCAAACTTGTACGGTTGTACTCCTTGCCCCAAATATAGATTTGATGAATTCAGCAAGACTCCATATGATGTAGTATCCATGACAGGAGAAAAAGAGAGACAGAAACACTGTACATCAGTGCTATCCTTCAAAATAGCAACATTTCAAAACCAAATGTCAAGCACTAATCACATTAAAATCAACCTTCAAGAACAATTCCAAATATCCGTTAATTCTACAAATTGGAAGCTGTAAATGTCTATAACGTTATAAAATGCAGTAAATTCTAAACAAGGACTGTGACTTCCCTAATCTAGGACTGTGACTTCCCTAATCTAAGAAGACACAAACATCCTAAACGTCCTATTTCCTATTAAACATACCCAGCCGAGAGAAAGAAGCAGAATGATCACCTAATTAATTTACTTTCTCTTCTTAGCAGGGGGTTGTTCTTCTTCATCTTCATCTTCCTCTTCTTCATCTTCCTCGTCATCCTCATCCTCATCATCATCACCGTCATCATCGTCTCCGTCCTCGTCATCACTGCCACCGTTACCATTAGCCTCGGGATCGTCCTCAGGATCCCCTTCTTCATCATCTTCTCCACCCTCGTCACCTGAGAAATCCTCATCACCTGCATCATCATCATCCTGATCATCATCATCTTCTTCTTCTTCATCATCATCTGTGTCACTAGCATCTTTATTGTCAGGTTCTGGCCGCTTCTTTTTATGAAGCTCTTCCATAGGGAACCTGTAGACAATGCATAAATTCTATTTTTCAAAGGCTCCCTCTAAATGTCAGTGTGTAATGCAAATGAGACAACAATGACAAATTCATTACCCTTTATCAGCTAAGAAAGATGGGGATAAATCATCAACACCCTTCAGCAGAGATCCTGTCTGAAGACATAAACAAAAATTTCAATTATCAAAGGCATGCAATGAAGGAAAAATTAAGGTGCTTTAGAACAACTAAAACCGAGGAGCAAGAACAGCAAGTAGATCAGTTCAAAAAGGCAATGCAGAGTATACGGACTGCAATCAAAAGAGTGGAAAGCACAAACACACTGAGTCAAAAAAAAAATTTTAAAACAATATTAGCAGCATCATAAAACTTAAAAAAGGAAAAAAATTGTACGTTATTTTTTCAAAAATTTGTAGATTGAGCAAAAAAATTGAGAATTTGAGTTTTACATTACTGAGATCCATTAAAGAATTATGAGACAGGGCATGCTCAACTAAAGAGTTAGTATCAATAGGACATGTTTAACAAAAGCAAAGCGTACTAGCATGACCATCATTCCAACAAGCTAAACTGAATAAGAGACACTTCATTGAACCACGTAAATAACACGAACAACTAAGTTATCAGTATTGTGCCAACTTTCCTCAATTTTCTAGGTAGATTTCTTCGTGCAAGAAAACCTTAAATAATTCATAGACCAAGGAATTAAATTCAACACGCCCACAAGAATTAGCCCATACTTGTCATACAAATTAAAAGCAGAAAAAGGAAAAAACATTTTTATTTTACTTTAAAGCAACAAAAAGGGAACCATTCAACATCGATAAAATGGAAAATCTCCTACCCGTAACAACAATTCAATTAGGCATAAGTAGAATAAGTTGCAATTAGACATTATATTCGTAACAATTAAATCCTCAAGATGGCTACACGAATGCTTACTCCCAATTTCTACAACAAATAGTACAAAATTAGTACTTTTATAGAATAATAAAGAGGAAAAGCATTAATTTTAAATCTCCCTCTGGTACTTGCATAAAAAGCACGGACAACATGGCTATGCTTTATGAAGCGCACAAGCCAAGGATAAACAGGATTTCAGTGTAGCAGCAAACCCGTTCAGTTGAAAAAAACTCTACTCCTAAAAACAAGTTAAAATTTTTCCTAGTTGAAAATCAAAGCAGAAACTTGGACAGAGCCCACAATAACTTTTTTTCCCCTCTTCTCAATCTCTCTGTGCTGTCTGCATCAAGGAAGAGAGTGAGGAGACAAGCACCCTTCTGTATAACCCTAGCAACCCACCCAAACATTTAAAAAAGGAAAGGGGGAAAAACCAAGATTAGAAAATCTCATGACTCAAAGGAGCGTAAAAGGCAGAAAGAGAGCATAAAAGCTAAAACCCACGTCATAAAATTCAAACTTTACAAGAAAAAATGTGTACGAGTAAGCGAGTACTAAGTTAATAAATGTTTATACCAGCAAAAGAAGCCAAACAAGAGATCTCTGAGCAGCCAAAAGGGTCTCAGCCACCAGAGTCTTGACCACTACTGTTTTCACCATAGCATGAACATCAGAGCTGGAGTTGCTGACCTCCATTGAAAACCTTCCCGGTAAAAAATTACAGCGGAAGCAAGGCTATAGTACAGAGCAGAGAGGACAGCGGTGATAGGGGTAAAAGAAAATCAAAAAGAAATAGAGGCCTTAAATAGAGAAAATCAAAGATTTAGGGGGGAGAGAGACAAGAGGGGGTGTGGACTGTGGCGGAGTAGGGTTGGCCTTTGAGTGTCCAAATCTTAAAAAAAATTAAATTAAATTAAAATTAAAGAAAAAGGGAAGGGTAAAAGAAGAGGCTAGGGTTTTGTCATGTGCGAAAGGGTTTTGTGGGGGGTGAAATTGAATTTTGACTTTTTGTGGGGGGAGCAATTTCCTAACTACTGCTATTTTATTAATTATATTTTCTAGACATAAATTGACTTTGATTCTAGTAGGACAATCTAGATTCTAGATCTAGACTCTAGAGTTCGTTTTGACCCGCGGGTTAAGGAATACTACTATGCTCTTATCAAAAAAAAAAAAAAAAAAAAAAAATAGATGGCTTGCATGTTTGAATAATTAGTATGTTAAGTAGTTTTTACAAAAGTAGAAAAAGACGATTTAGCTGAACCAAATTTAAATGGTTTTTATTTAATAAATTTTCTTCCTATTTTAGCCTAGTCTGGATCGAAAAATTTTTCCAATTCAACGAATTTCCTAATCAATAATATAATTTTTGTTGTTTAAATCTTGCTATTGAAATTTTATTTTGGTTCACCTAATGGATAGGTCTCACATGTTAATTTTTTTAATAAACTAAATCAAATCAATAAAAACATCTAAATGCAAAGGAGGAACTAAATATGAATTTGTGAACATGGGTCCCTAAAAAAAAAAAAAAAAGCTCGAATGTATATAATGCCGCATAGATTCAGCTCGAATGATTATACATAGTGACCATAAGGTTCTTGGGTTTAATTTCCAGATCTTCTCAATAAGACTTGAAGTCTCCTATTTCCCTTATAAAGAAAACAAATAAATAAATAGAATTGTATTAAAATGTGCCTATTTATTGGAGTCTTCTTTAAAACCCAAAAAAAAAATGTGTTCCAACATTATAACATGCGCTTATTGATGAGAACTTGTCAATGGAATCCATTTTTATTACACGATTTACATCACGCAAACTATGATTGGTTTGAGCTGCATCCAGAGCTTTTTATATCAACAAAAATTGATGTAGTTATATACGATTTATAGTGTGATTACTTTGATTAGGCACATAATACATATATTAATTTAATGCTATTTATCAGTGGATTTCATTATTGCAACATGTGTAAAAGGAAGATGCAGTGATTGATTAGATTTTGAAAATTTTTATATATTTTCAAATATGCTTATAATTTTTTAAAATCTATTATGTCTGTTAAATCACAAATGTGTTATTTCTAGTATATATTTAACTTGAATAGGATGACGATATAAGTCAAATCGTGCTAGATGAATTTCAACAATCCATTAATGAAATTTACTTTTTTTTTTTATAAAAAAACATATATTAACATATTTAATCCCAATGTCCAAGAGTAAATTCAATGGGTAAAAAAGTTATCAAAGTAAAGATATATAAATCCTGAATAGGTGAAATAATAAAGCAGAAAAATAAGGGGCAAATTTAAAATAAGTTTGAGTTGGATCCAAAATAAGTTAGTGCACAAAAAAATTATCCTATTATGGAAATTAAACTCCCATGAAAGGTTTTTTTTTCTGTTTTTATTCACTTAGCATTTTCTTGGATTTTTTTGTAAAATAAATTACTATAGTGATTTGATGTATGTGAATAAAAAAAATTATAGAAAAATAGGATCACGAAAACGATGCAATTTTTTTGGCGGAAAATGGCTGTCTAAACGGGCCTTATACTTGGTACGGTTTTAATGCTTTTTACGTAACGGCTCTTTCCTGAAAAGAAATTCTTTAAATTGGTGGGTCCCCGGTCCCTCAACTGGAGAGCCGGATTCCCACGGGATCAATAAACATGTCCCAGTTTGGTATAATGGTAACGTTTAAACGATGTCGCTTCTTGGACGAAGAAGGCGGTGGATCAAGATTGGATTTTTCTGAACCAACTGCCAGAAGAGCCACAAGGTTTTAACCAGCAGCTGCAGAAACATTCATCTAATTTGGTAGTAATTCAGTGCCCTTCAAATTTTTCCTTAATTCATTTGGATCCACTCCACCCCCTCCCAGTAGTATAACATAGGAATAGGTATAGAATGAAAATTATTGTGTTGACAAAAAAACAAAAAGACTACATTTTTCTGAATTTATTTTGTAAAAAAATTAATGTAACGATTCGATGTATGTGAGGTAACAAGATAATTGGAAAATGTGTTCACGGAAAACGTAGAAAAATTGCTTTTCAAACAGAGCCTGGATTTTCCTAGCATCACGCTTGTTAAAATATTTTAAAAGAATATTTAACTTATTATGTAAATATATACATATTGCCTTCTGCATTTTAATATTTTTGTAAATTAATTTTATTTTTATCAAAAAATTAACACTTAAACCTATATTGACGAGTGTCCCTACGCTTATTAGCCAAATTCCTCAAGATTTCCATCTTGTTTCTATCCAAACACACTCAAATTTTGTTTCTACTTGTGTAAGAGATGATTAAAAAAAAAATTTTTTTTTTTGTGGGTAAAAAAGTTGTTCAGGGAAATAATGAAAATCAGACATTTATTGGAAAAGACTATTTTGCAGTACTACAAATTAATTAATACAGCATCCAGTCATACGGATCTTGCACTGGGCCGATTAGGGTCCTCCCTATCTTCTGCAGAAATGGGTGGGGAAACCACAATGCAACTCTTAGTTAGATTTGTTTGGGCACGGGGCCTGTATTTTCGGGATAAACCATTCAACTTGTTATAGTTTAAGGCCTTAATGCCACAAAGAAGAATACCTGTGGTGGTTGATGAGATTAACATGTGGATGGATAAGCAAGTAAATTTCATCTTTTACACTTAGATTTGTGGCTGTAATCTTATGTTTATCTTCTTAACCGCATTAATACATAACCTCGACTCCGACCAATCCCCTGGAAATGGGATGACCAAAGAACCCTTGGGAATGGAGTAATTTACTATATAGTATGATGATGTATAAAAAGGCATGAACAAATAGATCAAAAGTAAGGCGAGCTGAAGAGTTAGCCCACCTATGCTTATACTATAGAACAAAAAATAAATCATAAATTCATTCGGACACTCAGAGAGGAAATATGTATAAGCTCCCGATCGAGAGACACGCTTCTTCCTTCCTATAGCTGCTGTCAATAAATCAGCGATCTATACACAGCACGTTCAATCTTAGAAACAACGGCCTGATTAGATAGTGGGAGCTGCATCCTCAGCGAACTGCAATGATAACTCAATATGTAATTTTGCAAAGATAGAAAGTATTTTAAATATTAGAATTCAAAAAAAAAAAAGAAAGCATTAATATGTGACTAACCTGACCGACAAGAGATCTAAGCTCATCATCTAGAGAGTCATTCCTTTGATGGCCATGGACATCTGTGTCTGAAAACTGCATGTAATTAATATGCTCATCTCCTATTAATCCATCTACCTGAGCCTGCATATCTAATACAAGGCCAGTTGTTCCAGCTTTCCCTCTGGAATCTGTGCCTCCATTGCCATTATAAGTTCTTGCCTCGTGGTGTCCTAGAGATCGAATGGAATTAGAGAAACCATTCATGATATAATAGTATACAAATACAGGATGCAATAACGATTTCTTCCATAAAAGGAGGGTCCATGCAATTTTAGGAGAATTTACACGCCCCAACTTAAAACTTTATATATCCACATTGGATTCAAAGATCAAAAAATTACCTGGCAAAGAAGTTGCTTGACCTTTAGGATCGTGATTACTGTTACCAATATGATTGATCAAGGCTCCAGGTGCAAGTGGGCAGGTTGCAATCTCGTTGATCGATTTACCTCTCAAGGTATTCAAGAAACTCGAATGGTGTGAAGCACTGGTATGTATTGCTCCAGACAGAGGGATTTGGAGTGACACTCGTTCCGAGTCAATAATTGTATTTTTATTTCTTCGGCACTGAATTGGGTGATACTCTATAGAGTTGAACTCAGGTTGAACATCAGGACATATTGTCACTAATGGAGTCGGCGTTAGTACCTGTTGTTGAATGTGATTCATATCTCGTGATTGCGAGGGTACTAGACCAACATTTTGTTGGAGAAAAAGATCAGACAGCTGGTGATTAAGAGTCAGAAGCGAAGGATTATTCTGACTTCTTAAATTGTATCTCCCATAGGCAGCAGAACTATTGGAGTGACTCACTGCATGAAAACGTTGGTTCTGAGAAGATGATGCCCGGATATTAGCATCATCCAAATGCCTCCTCATGTTTGCATCACAATGATACTCAATCTGCTGCCTTGCGTCTTCCTTTTGCTTTAGAGCCGCTTTCCTGTATTTCTGGAAGTCAAGGGGTAGTTGTAAGCTGTTGTCATTGCAGAATATCATAAATTTTTCAGTACTACACTTTTTGATACTTTGAGGAAGGAGTATGAACAATGTTGATTATATAACATGCAATTAGCTCACATAATAATTACATTCTTTAAATTTCAAAGTAAATCCCAAAAGTTCAAGGGATAAGAACAAATGCCAAACTTACTTGAAGGTGACTTGCTACGTTTCCTCTGGTTAGGTGGGGCTCATTCATGAGTTCAAGAACCTTCTTTGGAACCGCTGCAGCAGAGGACAGAGTGCAAATACAGAATTAAACGACAGGACTCCTAATCTAAACATGGAGTATCATTTTTGTCCCTTGAAACATCTTACGTATGCAAAAAAAACACGTTCTCGTCATCCATCTTTCATCACTTAGTTAAGGCTATATCGCTGCCTATTATCTTTAGAATGCCAAAACCATGCATGCCTTCAAACATAGATAACTCTGCCTAATAGACATCAAGAGAATTATCTGGACGAGCGCGCGAAAGCGGATGGAATAAATTACGCCTAGGATTTTATGAGATCACATACACAGTCCTCTCTATAAATATGACAAACTCTCACCAAATTTTCAAGGCAAATACAATGATGATGGATGTAAATTTCAGAAGTATAATGAGATGCGTGTCTCGATATGTACTAGGAAACAACACTTACCCTCTTGACCTAGTTGTTGCACAGCAGCCACAAACTTTGCATGTAATTCCGGTGTCCAGGTGACTCTGGCCTTCTTATGCTCCAGGAGGGGTGGTGCATCATGGGGTTGAACAGCTTGACCATCTTCCACGGTGTGATTCTTTTTGTGGAGCACTCTAGCACTTCTTCTGATTGCCCTATCTGCTTCCATTTTTTGAGCTGGTACCCGACTTGCCATATTTGCTTCAATTTGTTGAGCCGGTATCCTAATTGCCCTATTTGCTTCGATTCTTTGTGCTGGTAGAGGATTATACGTTGTTTTTCTTATCACATGCTGCCAAATATTTTTGAGGATTTCAAGCCCAACAGGCTTTACCAGGTAGTCGCGTGCGCCATGCATAACACCCTTTTCGATGACTTCCAAGTCATTATTTGCCGATGTCACTGCAATCAATTCAATATACAGAGATTAAATGAGTTCTAATTTGTTTAAAAAAGGCATTAATCAAACTGCATGATTCCTATGACTAATTTGAGACTACTACTGAACACAAATCTTATGGAGAAGATCGAGGTTGGCTCATCACTTATAACGGGGATGTCCATCTCCAGGCCTATGATCTCCAGAAGTTTGAAAACATCCATGTCAGACCGCATGACATCTGTAATTACGATATCATAGCTATCTTTGTTCTTCCTCAATATCTCAATAGCTTCGGCTGCTTTTGTGGTGGCTGTAACTGCAAATCATCAAATACTCGTCATCATGGAAGTGGGAAAAAAAAATCAGCAAATAATCAGATTCGAGTCTGCTCTAATTTATGTAACGGATATCATGTTCTCTATCGCTAGGACCAAAAATGTAAGCGCCAACTCAACAATGAATATATAGAAGAGGTACCTACAAATACACACATTAAAAGTAGGAAAGGAAGTAAGGGTAAGTAAATTTCTAAAATTGCAGAATAATATCAAGGAATCTATGAGTTTTGACTTCTCTTAAATTTAAGACTTGCTAGAGCAAATAACCATTAAGATTTTTTTCTTAAGAAAAAAAAAACCCTGAATTTTCGCCTTGCAAAACCCTACGCCCTCGTTTGCTATTCCTAGCCTAAAACACAAGAAAACATAAAACCCCTAATAACTCAACCAACTTCCTTTTCTCGCCAGACCCCGCCCAAAACTAGAATTTCCCTAGTAAAAAAAAAAAAATTCACCCCCTCTTCTCTCACGAAACCAGAGAAAAAAGAAAGTAAAAAAAAAAAAAAAAAAAAATCGCCCCTCTCCTCACGAGACCAGAAGAAAAAGAGGTAGGGCAAGGGAAAATAAATAAAAGGATCCCACATGCATGTAAAACTCGTACTGCCTTGTAATGCAAGTTTAAACTACAGCAGACCTTGATAGCCACATTTCTGAAGTTCAAAAGCGAGCACTTTGAGGCAGACGACATTATCATCAATGGCTAGAACTCTTAACCCTTGAGAAAAATGATTGTCGCGCTGTTGAAACGAAGGCTGAGAAGCCAAGTGAGCGTTAAACATCTTCCCGGACATATATATATGTATTGCTTAGCAACGTAATCTTTTTTGTGTAGATATCACAGTAATTTCGTGATTCTGTTGAAAAGCTGGAGAGGTTTAGGAGGTTTATTGGGATAGAATTTCTAGGACTTGGTTAAATATCATATTGTGGGGATATATATAGATAAAGAATTGTACTTTGATTTGAGAAACCATCACATATTAAGAAAGATTTTTTTTTACTGAAATATATTGGGTTCAAGGTCTTATTACAGAAATCATATAAAGTTAAAAGAGGAAAATGTATCATTCGCAGTGAAACTTACCGTGTTGCCGAGTTTCCTAATGCTTATTTTCTTGAGTTTCTATATAAAAACCCATTCGAAAAGGAAAACCTTGAGGGAAAATAGATGTTTTCACTTTAGAAAGAAAAAAAGTGTATCCACCAAGGGCCCCTTGCTTTTAGTCACTTTTCAATTTATTGGGATTTTTTTTTTTTTTTTTATCGATAACCAACACGATTGGTCTCGTTAACAGCAGCCATGATATACCTGTTGAACAAACAAAAAACAAAATTAAATGATGTTGGAAAAGCAAAAGCTTTAATTATGCTTTAACTGGGACTACATCACATCGTGCATGAAACTATGATGACATAATTACTAAGAATATATAGCTCATTGATGCAGTTGCTTGGCTATTTTCTATAAGTCGTTTTCCTTTTTATGCACTCCCTCCCTTTTTTTATAACTGACGTTTAAGATTTTGCACATCAATTAAGAAAAGTTTTTCATTGCTTAAATCTGTACACTACTTTCCTTTTGTACCCTCATTAATTGTCCAATTCACCCATATTTTCTCTCACTAGAGTACTAAATGGTGCTGTTTTACTAGGCCAAAAGCAATGCAAACTAAATAGAATAGTAATTAAGAACCCTGTATTGGAAAAAAGAGATAAAAGGGTAAAATTGTAAAAAAAATAATTAATACTGTATGGGAATAATAAAACGACAGATAAAAGTACACTAGAGCAAATTTCTTAAACGTCCGTTATAAAAAAAGGAAGGGAGCACTAGGGAGGAGTGTCCGCGCATCGCGCGGGTGTTTGGTGTTTGTGGACAAGGAAGATTTTTTGTTGAACAAACAATAGTACATTGTGAGAAAAAATAAAACTTAGTATGAAAAGATAAATAATATAATCAATCAATTCATACAGCGTTATAATAAAATTGGATCAAATTGAAGGTCGTTGATAATGCAGAAAGGCAGAACAACACAGAAAGCTAACTTTATTCTAGAATCTCCACCGAGAGCTCTTTCTTGCTATTGCTCCAACTCTATAAGATTATAACCAACCCAAACCAATTGAAGTTAGACAACACAAAAAATGCTATCTTGCAGCTAGGCAACGCGATAAGAGTCGCTAATTGTAGGTACTGAGAACATACCGATAAAATTAAGGGAGAAATTGAAAAATTGGGGGGGGTGAAATCTAACCTCACGCTGAACCACTAAGAGTAGCTGGGACTGAAGAGCATTCTGAGCTGATTAGTTTGAAATCAGGTAGAATTATCCCAATTCTAGAATGCGAACAGGGAGAAACTGATAATCAACCGTTTAGGCATTAATATACCAACAGTTCGGCAATTGAATTGGATGTAATTAATGACGAAATAATAGGTAATTTCAGAGTTGAGCTCGGATGGAAGAGAAAACAATGAGGCAAATCGTTGTAGACAAAGGCAAAAAGGAAAAATTTAACTCATGAAGCTGAAAGAGAATAAACTGACCAAAGTTTGTGATTCATAAATACAAATTATAAATGATAGAGAAATGAGTTCCTACCATTGATAGAAAAATCGTTGGCTCATTTCCTAAATCCGATTGCCATTCAAACATTTTAGACAAAATAACATCTCAAATGGTCATCTATGGCTGAAAAGGGGAATTATTGGTCGCTATGGGATATTCCGGTAATTACACTAACACACAAACATATACGAGTTGTAGAAAATGCAAAAACAGTTGCACACTAATTACATATTTCATCAATACCCAGATGGCTCATCAATGATAACTTTAAATGTATTAAAATGGGGTCATTTCAGTAAACATACCCAAAAACATACTTCCTTAACTTGTACTTAAAATTTTTAAACTAATATACAACATTTCACATTCCCAAAAAGCCCCCACCTATGCGGTTGAAATTCAACCTATTTTTTGATCAAAACTCAATCTTATATAATATAAGGATATAGATCATCTGATGCAGTTGAATTTGGCTATTTTCTGAGTCTTTTTCTTTCTTATATATTTTCGATATGTCTTTTTCTTTCTTATATATATATATATATATATATATATATAGCTCATCTGATGCAGTTGAACTTGGCTATTTTCTTAGTCTTTTTCTTACTTTTTTCAAGTCTACTGTGGGGGATTTTTTTTTTAATTTATAACAAACATATTTGTTAGATTTATAAGTAAAGAATTATGTTTCATATTGGTTTGAGATACAAGACAGAGTAATTAATATGTAAGTAAGTTCCGAAATTGAATAGCTTAAACTTTTGAATTAGAGTTGGATTCCTGACTTATACATTGGACTCCTTGATGGACTCTCTCTAAGTATTTCTTCCTTACAAGTGGTATCAACCCTTCAAGTTGTATGACTGGGTTACTCATGAGCAAGTGAATTTTTCTCGGAGTTGGACTGGTAAAAATTCTCTTTTTGGTGATGGATCGAAATACTAAGGAATTTGGTTGGTATTAGATCAGATGCACCATAGGTTTGGTGGGGGGTGGATCCATGATTAAGAAAAGATATTATGTCTCACATTGGTTCGAGAGACGAAAAAAGAGTGATTAATATGTAAATAAGGACCCGAAACCTAATTGTTTAAAATTTTGGATCAGAGTTGGGTTTCTGCCTTACATATTAGGCACTTTAATGAACTTTCTCGAGACGTTTCTCTATAATATATATTACTCCCACAATTAGTTTTGGGGTTAAGAGCGATCACAATTTTAACTTTTTATTAAAAAAAAAAAATGCAATGGGTATGTTTCCGGCAAAAATAGAAAATTCTGATGTTTCGATGAGCGCCATGTAAAAATTAGTCCTTAGTTCTATTGACTTTTTTTTTTTTTTTCTTTTGTGTGTAGGAAGTTAGACAGGTTAAATTGAATAGATTAGTCCAATTTTTCAATTTCTCTAAATAGCCCACTTAGACAGATGATGGGCTATACAATTGCATGATCTAAGAATTTTTTTTTTTTTCTCTCCGTAGTGTCAAAGATTCTTGATTTTAAACTCTCCAAAGATCCGTAAAAAAATTCAATCATTTGCGCGGATGAAGTCTTGGTAATAGTCGGTTGGCTCAGATGATGTTCTGAGTTAATTTACACACTCCTCATGAATGAAGAAGGTCTCATTTATGATCAACACAAGCCCTTGACTTGAGGTTCCCTTTTTTTTTTTTTTTTTTTTTTTTCTTCTTGTAACTAGTACTTGACTTTGGTGCCATACATATATCTCCTAAATGAACACAAGAAGACTTGAAATTAAGCTCTCTTAATCATATATTACCTGACTTAACACTCCAAAGTCCATATCAAACCTACCGTATCTACATGTCCAAACAAAAATAATAATGTCTCATTTGGTCACACAGTAAAAAGCTCGTAATGAAATTGTTGACCCAAATCTTGTTTTAACCGCAAAGGCCGAACCAATAATATCTCATATATCCAACTTTTTGCTGGCATCCTTGGATTGGCCTTTAACTGAAATTAAGAGGTTTTTTCTAGACTATGCCTTAGGGGCACAAGATAAGAGTAATCACATTAGCTAAGAAAAAAAAATTAATATGATGTATGTGAGATTTTAAAAAAATGATTGAAAAATGTGTAAAAAAAATATTCATGACAAATGCAAAAGATTTTTTTACCATCATTCACTCTTAAAATAGTCACTTTATATTTTTTACAAAATCAAATAAATAAATTTTGGTCACAACTTGGATTTTCAATCACTTTTTATCTTAAATTCATCATATGACCTATATATGATTATTTTTCTTAGAGGAAAAAAAATGTTAGATCTCATTTATAGTTAAACAAATGATCGTTCCATATTCATTTTTGCCTTAAAAATATTGGATCTGATCCAAATCATCTACATTTTTTTCCTCCAAAGAAGTGGAATTTGACCAAATTCATATTCATTTTTGTTACTGAAAAAGGGATCTAATATTTTTGTAGATAAAAAATAATTGTATGTGAGTCATGCAGTGATTTTAGACTAAAAAATGATTAAAAACTTTAATCGAAATCAAATTTTGATAACTTAAATTTATAAAAAAAAACATAAAATTAATATTTAAAAAAATAATTAAAAAATTTATTTAATAAAATGTAAACACTTTTTGAACGATTTTCCTAAAAAATACATGCCCAGGGGGAGGCCGCTGCACTGAGTGCACTATGGAGGCCTTCCGCTATGCACATCCCGACATTGGACATGGCGTTAATACTTTGGACTACTACTAAATATTATTTTATTTACTAGAATGAAAAATCTTTTCTTGCTCTATTCATCAGAAAATGAAACAAAACCAATATTTTGTTCCAAAAAACTTATTGGAATTTGGAAGAAACAAAATAAAATAAAAATATATAAAATAAAAGCAAAAGTCCCGGAATACCCACAAGCGAGAAAACGAGTAAAGTGGGGTTTCTGGTTCTGGCTCCGGCTTTCATCCCATCTTCAGAAAAATCTAGTCTCCAACGTCGCCAACCATCGTACCCAGTCAACACCACCCCCCCCCCCCCCGGCCCTCCCCACCCACCAACCACCTCAGTTTATCTTCTCCTCTGTCTCTCCTGCCTCGAAAAACCCTAGGCCGATTATTATTATTACATTTATATTATAAATATTCCTTTGTTATACATACATATTTGTTGATTGATTGACTTTCTGCATTTGTCCCCAAGAGAGTTGTTTGACTATTGTTGTTATTGTACATTAGTAGTTGCTATTATGTCTTCGGAGATCGAGGTGGTGGAGGAGGTCGAAGAATCCAGAGATCATGGTCGATCATCGCCTACCTCCGCCGTGTCCACCACGGCCAAAGGCACCGGGGGTGAGATAGAGGAGGAGAGCTTGAGGAACGATGTGTACACGGCTGCGGCGTATGGGGATATGGAGAAGCTGCAGAGATTGGTGGAGAGCGAGGGCTGCTCTGTCTCCGAGCCGGACTCCCTCGGTCACTACGCCCTCCAATGGGCCGCCCTCAATAACCGCACTGCTGCTGCCCAATACATTATTGAGGTCAAGATTGATTTTTTGTTTTCTTGTTTATCACTCGGTACCTCACTATTGGTGCCTTAAGTACTTTTTCCCCGAAATCATTCAAGTATTGTATCGCGTTTGTCACTCCAATTAATCCGCAGTTGATTTTCTGGCTATTGTTGTTGGACATAGTCAATTCAAGAGTCAATAAAGATGTGAAGGTAACGAGGATATGTGAATTTTTATTGTAAAAATGTTACTGAAATTTGCACGGTCAACTGGGATTCTGATCTCGTGGTATATGGAAAATGAAGAACAAATCAGATGAGGCATGAAAAATTTGAAGTACAAACTAGATTCTTCTTGAAATGAGGCATGCAGTTGTACTTAGTATTCAAACACTAATCCTAAAGCTAGTGTTGCTTGGATTTCAATTATTTCTAGGGGCATCATATGATATGGTTTCCTTTCGTTGAGTTGAATATGAGATGGACTGGCATTGAAACTACCATTATTATTTTTTTAAAATGCTGTAGTTGAAACAATGGCCTCAGTTTGACTGATAGTTCTGTTGTGACACATTGCTGGCAGCGTGGTGGAGACGTGAATGCTGCAGATCATACAGGACAAACGGCACTCCATTGGAGTGCAGTTCGGGGTGCTATCCAGGTGGCTGAAGTTTTACTTCAAGAGGGTGCTCGGGTGAATGCAGCTGATATGTATGGCTATCAGGTTTGTTTTCATTCAAAAACTTTGCTTTATGTACCATTTTGCTGTTTAAAAGACTGAGTCGTGTACCTTAAGACTTGTATGGTTTTGTCATAAATTGTGATCTGTACTCTTATGTCTCTGAGCAAATACCTTGTCTTCATGTTGAATATTGAATTCTGGATACTTGCCATCTTTGTTGCAGACAACTCATGTTGCTGCGCAATATGGTCAGACATCTTTCCTTTATTACATTGTAACAAAGTGGAATGCTGATCCTGATGTCCCTGATAATGATGGAAGGAGCCCTTTGCACTGGTACTTGAAAAATGTAATTTTTATTTTCTAAAATCAGAGGAAAAGCTTTTGTTGCAATTTTTTTAACACTGTTGACAGCTAGGCATGTAGGTATTTGAACACCCATAATTTTTTTTTTGTTGAATTATCCAAGTCTTTCTTATACTATGTCATCCCTTAACTTTAGATGTTATGAAAACTTTGAGGATTTCTTCACCCCTGATATGCTATTATTGGTTTCTTAGCTTTCTATCAGATCTTAGTCGTGTTTTCAGCAGACACATACTTGCCAAGAACTTGCTAGCTGTCCAGCATGCCTATGAGCCTGACATATTTCATCAATATGCAATCTTTAGGCTATCCATGTGAAATTGAAGTTAATTCAGATTCAACCAACATTTTAAAGTGTGTGGTTGGAATGTTGTTTTGCCTTTTACATCTCTTTAAATCTTAAATATGTATTCAGTATCCGATGCTGAATACTTCCCTTCTTTGATACTGGTATCAACAGCAAAGGGGAATATAGAGCTCCAGTGCATCAGTTGCTTTTTGCCTGCAGATGCTGCCAGCTTTTGAAGTTTTACCATTTATCTGTATAACAATAATATGTATTGAGTGCTCTATTTTCACTTTGGAATGTAATTGTAGGGCTGCATACAAGGGTTTTGCAGACTGTATACGTCTTCTGCTATTTTTGGATGCATATAGAGGAAGACAGGATAAAGAGGGTAACTTTTAAATGTTTCTGTTCCCTTTTTCCTTTGCTGTAGACATGAACTATGAGTTTGAAAAGTACTAACAAGTGAGAATATACTGCTTAAATTTAAATTGATCTCTCATAATGCTTCCACTTTTAGGCTGTACTCCTCTACATTGGGCTGCTATCAGAGGTAACTTAGAAGCATGCACAGTGTTGGTACAGGCTGGCAAGAAGGAAGATCTCATGTTGACAGATAATACTGGCTTTACACCAGCACAACTTGCGTCTGATAAGAATCACAGACAAGTTGCATTTTTCCTTGTAGGTATCTAATAAACTATTACATGTGATGTCAAACTTACATCAACATACTCTACTATTTGTTGTTCTTCATATTTTGTGCTCCAGAAAATTAGACTTCAAGTTTTTATTTAATTTTTTAAAATTTTTGCAAACAACTCTCCAGAATATTATTCGGTATTGACCATTTATGGCAATTAAATTGGTTAATTGCTACCGTTGTCCGCAGTTAATCCACCTGTTTAGGTTGTCAGCTTGTCTTGTTCAAAAGCATTGTGTTAGCAACACACTATATTTTGGCCAACTTGGTGCAAATCTATAAGTCTGAAAATTTGTTAGCAACGAAATCTTTGATTACTATGGACACTGATGATGTGATATTTTGCCCTGTGGATTCTTTTTTTTACAGAAGCTTCCTTTTGCTTTAGATATATATTTTGTCAGTAGCATGGGAATATGCATGTTTCAGATTGTGAGAATCATTTGCCTGGACATTGTCTCAGCCTTCTAGAAGTCTTTTTGGACCACATAGTCATGACGACCATGATATCTTCTTTCCTTAAGTTGGCACAAATATCACTATTCCCAGAAGTATCCCTACATTTATATGTGAGTCATTTGAATTTCATGTGGATATGCCTTGGAAAATGCAAAATTTCACAACGGATCAGTGAGTGGTGATTGTTTCAGAAACCTGGTAATGCAGGCTTTCCACATGGTGAACTTCCAATAGAGCTGTGCTTATCTTTTTATCTTTTTGATTCCTAGATCGAAGCCCACTATCATTTTGCAGTACATGAGCAGTAGTTCTTTGAACATTATTGGCTTCTGACAGCTTTTCGCATCCATGTTTCTGAAGTATAAAGCTTGTGTTTTGCAGGGTAATGCCAGAAAGCTGCTTGACAAACGTTGTGATGGAAACAGCCGTCTTGGGAAACTATCAAAATTGGGGCTTGCTCCTGTTCTTTGGTGCACAATATTTTTGCTTCTTGTGACCTACACTCATTCAGTAATCATGGGTACCTTTCCTACTAGTTGTTGGTTTTTCATTTGGGCCTTACCTGTGCACGTTATATTGCCTCTAATATGCTGTATTACGTTCGCTTGAGTGCAGCTCCAAATCTGCCAAAATTGACAGCTGGCTTCGCTCTTCTCGCATGGCTGGGTGTTTTCCTAGCAACTTCTGGATTAGTTTTGTTTTACAGATGCAGCAGGTACTTCCTTTTTTCTTTATATAGTTGGCGACCTAAAATACAATCTTTCATATGCTTCTGTAGACTTGCTGCTGGATAAGTAGTTGTGATACTTAAAGGTGGTTCTTATAATTGTCAAAACTATTACAAAATCTTGAAGTTCTTAATCTTTCCAAAGCTGTAGGACTCTTGTTATCAACACTGTTCTTTTCCATTGATCATCTCTTTGGTTGAGCCGATGTGGTGAATTATTAGGCCGACCAACATTGAAACTGCCCATTTCAAGATTTCCATTTTGTCATTTGTTGATTTAGTTGAGCACTAGGACTAGCTTCAGAAATGCTTTTACTTGCAATAGGCTTAAAAGTGTGGGGCTTTTTTTATTGCAGCACAGATCCAGGTTATATTAAGGTGAATATGCATGATTCCCAGAATACAAGAGATGATGTAAGTTGCCCCAACCCCTTTTCTTCCTCTTGGTTCTCTATTACAACCTTAATAATGTATGGCCTTAAGTTGTTCGAACTAATGCTTCCTTCATGTTAAATCTTGCTCTCTGACTAGATGCATGTAACTTGCATTTCATTTGAGAGATATTCTTGAAATCTTATCAGTATTTCATTTGTAATTTTCTGTTAGGAACCCTTGCTGAAGATGGAAATAAATCATCCTGCATTACTTGCTGGGAACTGGGCTCAGCTTTGCTCTACCTGCAAGGTGCTATCTATTTCTCACTCTTCTCATTTGGACTTTAGTTTTATATTTGTTGTTTTTAACCTAATTTGGTCATCTCATATCAGATTGTTAGGCCTCTTCGTGCAAAGCACTGTTCCACGTGTGATCGGTGTGTTGAACAATTTGACCATCATTGCCCTTGGGTGTCTAATTGCATTGGCAAGGTTGGTTTTTTTAACCTTTTGCATTTATATCCTATGAATTCATATCTGTTTGGATACTTCATCACTCATTACACGTAGCATAAGCAAGCCAAGTGTTTGAGAAAAAAAGAGCATGGTGGTGGCAATAGTTTTAGGCTACTGTTGCATTGGCAGCTTAAGATAATGATAAGGTCTTTTTTTATCCTGCTGGTCCAAGATTGGTTAAAGTTGCTGCAGTTGAGAAAGCATAGAGCTATATCCAGAACCATTATTTGCAGTGTGCTTGCAAAACATAGATCTGGTACACCTAGAAGTTTGATGATTCTTGAGGGCCTTGAAAATTTCTGTATTACCTGACTTGTAAATGTAGGAGTTACCTACCTGCATAGAGTTGTGCACGTTATGGGTTTCAATGTAGGAGAAATGGAAACCACCAAATACAAGCTTTTTTTTTTTTTTTTTTGTGGTGGTGGTGGTGGTTGTAATAACTACTAAGACAGGTAATTTCTTAGCTGGTTTGGTCGATAAATGTGGGGTATATGATTGTCTCGTGTAAATGTTTAGTAGATGTGCTGTTCCTTTTGCAAATGTATGTGGCTCTGAATCTACAGCTTGTTTAAAATAAAACGTACATCTGATTTATGCTGGCTCTGATCTCATTCAGAAAAACAAATGGGATTTCTTCTTATTTCTTGTTGTGGAAGCCTTGGCCATGGTGATAACTGGTGGTGTTGCTCTTACAAGTAAGCCATTTTTTACCTTTTATGCATGTCTCGTTCTCTTCCTCATATCACGCATTTTTTTCCTGCTTATTATCTCGTTATGATTTGCCTCCTGTTCTTCTGCAATGCTATATATCGAGCGTGCTTTATGCTGCAGGAGTCTTGACCGATCCACTAGCTCCATCTTCATTTGGGGGATGGTTGAGCCATGCTGCAAACGAACATGTTGGTGCTATTGCATTTATTGTCTCAGACATTTTCCTCTTCTCAGGAGTGGCTATCTTGACTGCTGTTCAGGCTTCTCAGGTATCTTTGCTGAGTTCCAACGTTTGTAGAAGACCCTGTAGGAGGAGATGAAATTTCAGTAATGTTTGTCTTGTGAACCTAAATGATTTTACAACTCAACGGCTGCAGCGAACGGGCTTTAGTTTTTGCTCGGTCTTCATCAGTCTTTTAACACGTTCACCCTTTTGGTTGGGAGAAGTATCATGTTGTTTCTCGACTAATTCAGTATCTTAATTCCTTTTTGGTGCCACAGATCTCTCGTAATATTACGACGAACGAGGTAGCAAATATAATGCGGTATAGCTACCTGCGGGGGCCTGGGGGGCGGTTCAGGAATCCTTACGATCATGGGTGTAAGAGGAACTGTTCAGATTTGTTGATAACTGGTTACAATGAAGACATCGAGCGTGACGAGGAATCAAGTGAATCGGAAGGTCTCAGGATGATGCAGATTGGGAGGGCGTCAAACCTTCAAAATGGGGCATGCCATTCTCATCAAACCAATGGCAACACCGAGGGGAATGGTGGTCATGTTGTAGTTAACGTGAATAAGAGCTCAAACACCCATCAGTCTCATGTTCATTCTTCTTACTGTACTCATCATAAAAACAACCAGAAAACTGATAGCGTTCCTGTAGGATTAGGAATTGGGCTAGGTGGTCGGAACAGCGGGAGATCTGTGATCGCGTCATGATTAGTCCTCCTGGGCTCTGCTGTAACGGGGGGTGGATTGAGAGATTAATTGCTTGTTTGTACTTGCTACGGTTTGTAAGCTACAAGGCAATGGAGTTCCCTCAATAGGTAAAATTCAAATTGATTTTGCTTCGTCCAACTCCGTCCTGTCGGTAGTCTTTTCTGAGGAAGACGAAGAGGGAGCGAGATACGAACTCTTCGCGCGCGCTTCATATCCGTAATATGATATATATATGGCCGAGAAATTTCTTTCCGTGCTATTTGTTTATTATTATTATTATTATTTTTTTACACTTGAATCAGGTTCGGTCTGATGTGTTATTTCGCTTTCACATTAAATGTTGTGCCTCCGCGGTTTAGGTCAGAGAGACAGGATAAGAGAAAAAAGGTCCTTCACAGTGGAATTTGATAATATTATTGCTCCCGTGTCCTTATCTTCCTTCTTTTTTCTTATTAAAAAAGAAAAAAGAAAAGGAGAATACGGCGATGCGGATTTTCCTCGAGACAAATAAACATTTTTAAAATTAAAAAAAAAAAATTTTTTTTTGGGCAAAGTTGTGCGCTTACCCCGGAAAAAGTTGGAAACCAAAGGATGAGAACCGAAGAAGGGAAGGCGGTCAGATTTTAAAACTGCTCCTGGTGTTGTGTTTGAAGACAAGAGAAGAAGAAGAAGATACACGCGCACACGGAACGGAAGTGGGGGGAAGTGTTTATTTAGAGAGAAATTGATTGAATAAGAAAGAAGAAAACAAAGATGATTACCTCACTCGCCTGTAGTTGGAGGATAATAATGTCAACAGGTAATACTAGTGGGAGTTGATGATGGGCACTTGACGCTGATGGGTGGATCGCTTTATCTGGCCATCAATGACTATGGAAAATTCTTGGACTCTCTCGGCCCGGCGGTGAAAGCGTCCCCACACATCCAATTTTGTAAAGAAAGAGAAAGGCCTCATCTCATCGTTCCTCAGGGCCACAGCCAGCAGATTTGTGAAAACCGAAAAAAGCACAAACCGCCAAAACAGTTTCTGTCATTCAGTTGCTTTACGGAGTAGTCCTGAATGGATGAATCTGTTGTAAATGGATAATCTCAGGATAATCAGTGACCATCAATTTTTCCCGCGAAAATTTTAATGATAAGGATCGATTTATATATTTATTTATATACAATTCTAAGTCCCACCCACTTTCGGCATCGACATGCGAGTGCGACCGCTGCTACGTATCTGAGCGGTTTTTTTTCCCCCTCGGCCAGAAAGAAGAAGTAAAGCTGAAAACAATTAAACCCCAAAACAAAAACAAAAACAAAATCAAAATAAAAAATCCTCCCTTCTTTTCGTCCAAGCTTCAACGAATTTCCTGACACACTGCCAAATGCAGCACCGCCTTTTTTTTTTTTTTTTTAACAACAAAGTGTGCTTTTGGATTTTGCTGCTCCTCCTCTTCTCTTCCGCTGAGGAACCGATCCGGCGACGACGGTTAATAAAACGACAGCGTATGTTGTATCCATATATCCTTGTTTGTTTATTATTTTTAGGGATAATTTTAGAAACGCCCCTGAGGTTTCTGATAAATTCACCAATCTCCCTTGAAGTTTACAAAATTGCACAAATGTCCTCTGAAATTAAAGTGTCATTAGGTATATTAATTGATTTTATTTTATAATTACAAGTCATCGTTCATTATTAATAGAATTTCCAAACAGTTATTTCAATTAATTAATTACTAATAGTTAATTAGTACTCTAATTACTTAATCATTAGAGATTATTAAAGAAGAAAGGAGGGAAAACAAATGCAAAATTTACAAATTTTTTCTGTTCAAAATCACAAGAATTATAGCAAATATCATGTTAAAAGAGATGACAAATCTATTTTATTGAATCTTGTGATCATCAGTGTAGTTCTATTGCTTATTTGTATTGTCTGATTTATTAAATAAGAACTTTGGAATAGTGAGATGTGTGTATTGATTGTTTCTAACTTTAATTATTTTTATTCATTTACTAATAGAACTTATATATATGCATAAGAGGTATTTATGGAATAAAAATTTCATCTCTCTCCTTAAAGTATTTTTTTAATATTATTTTTTCTAATTGGACTAATTTTGATACAAAAATCTTCAATTTAGAGGAAGTTTATGTAATTTTATAAATTTTAGGGGAGACTAGTGAAATTGTTAAAAATCTCAGAGGAGGTTTTTGAAATTATCCCTTATTATTATTATAATTATAGATAGATGTACAGTAACTCGATACAATGGGTGTGTTTGGATGAAACAATTATTTTTTAAATATTATTTTTTGTTGCATCATAAATATACGTTTTCTATCCAGCTTTATGTATTTTTAAGATTTTTTTTTATTTCACTTACAATCAAATTACAAAAAAAGAAGAAAAAAAAAAGAAAGAGGGAGTTCTACAATAATTATTCCTTAATAATCCACTACCAAATACTAGATTTGTTTGAATATCTCATTTTTTTTAAATAATATTTCGCTTGCATTATTATAAACATATTTTTAATTATTTATTATCTCATATACATCACATCATAAAAAATATTACATTAATTATTCTAGATAATATTTTGGATCATACTCTATCCAAACAAATCCACAGCTAATCTCTATCCAGTATTTGGCAATTTGTTACCAAAAAAACAAAAAGAACGTCCCGTCACCACCCGCAGATAAAATTCCGCTGTAGCACATCCACTAATACTCCTGAGGCGGTAATTTTGACAATTATGACCACCCTTTTTTTTTTTTTAATTACTAATAAAGTAAAGAATTCCCCATAATCATAATGCAGGTCGCCTCACCTTTCCCCTCCAGTGCCCTCCCCTCTGCCCTCTGCCCTCTGCCCTCCCGAAAGAAACCAATAACTTCCTCCCTTTCTTATCTGAACTGGGGTTTTCATCATTCAAATGCCACGCTCCGAACATCAAATTGAGCCACGTTATCTGCATCTCATGGCTAGGCCCCACCACCGTTCCGATGCCTCTGCGCTCTTAATAACCCCCGCGATCTTCTTGCCTTCTGGTTCAACTCCCTTTCCCTCAATTCCTCCGTCGCTTTTTCTCATACGCAGACAGTTTCATCTCACTCAGTTAACATCCCAACTTCAATAACGCACTCTTGATTCATATTCCTTCTTTCGACGATACAGGAATTAAAATTAATCCCTCCGAGATTCTGCTCTTTTCAGGTGTCTCAACCTATCTAAGGTCCGAGTCTGTAGTATCATATCATGGCACGCCTCTGTTTCCACGTGAATGAAATCAACATGCAATTGTTGCTTCATTTCGTATCTTGATCATTTTGTTTCCTGAGTGCTTCTTGTGCGAATTGGTTTTTTTTTTTTTTTTTGAATTTTATTCCCCGGTTGTTTTTGTAAGGGGTATGCTTTAAAATTGGAATCTTTGTTGCCAGCTTAGCTGTCCCAAGTGTGTTCTTTTCTTCGTTATATGTCACAGGTACTCCATACGTCTGGATTTAGTCCATAATAAAACTGTTGAAGGAATGGTTTTTTTTTTCCTGGTGTACTTCGCGGTAGGTGGTTCTGACGTAAACGTGATGAGAAAGTTGAGCATGATGGGAAACCATGGCTCATTTATGGTGGTCATTATTTTTTTGTTGGACTACCAATGACTCGTTCATTGGTTCGTTTGTGTCTAAAATGTGTCCTCGTTATACGTACCGACGTTGGACGCGTATACGTGATCCTTCTTTAGCCGATGGACCGATCTTTATGGTCAGACAAGATATCTTGCTAAATCCCAAGTCATGGATTAAGATGAGGGGGATAAGATTCCTTCGATAGTTTGTAGGTGGTGAATGAAAGGGGAAAGATGAGTAGTTCTTCCGTTTTAGTTTAGTGCTGTTGTAAAAATTGATGTTTTCAGCAACAATGACTTGCGTATATGTTTTTTATTTTTGTTAATCCATTTGCATGCGCATTTTTAAAGTTTTGCTTTTCTTTCCTGGATTGGATATAGCATCATGATGGTGGTCTTTTTTATGGTTAAAAATTTTCACAAGACAGTATTCTTATTTGGCTTGTCTTCCATTTTCTTGCCTGGCTGGCCGTGCTGTGTTTGAGTGTCATCGCTCTTTCCTCGCAGACAAACCGAATTGAGGAGAAGTTTTTATGAGGTTGACTGAGAAAGATATTCTGTTTCACCTTATAATAGTTTGAAAAAGGTGCCAAATTTGGCAAGTACGATTGATCAAAAGAAAATTATTGTTAGCCAGATCAGAAAGAGAACTAGGAGAATAAGTTGGAGGTCTTTTCAATTTTTCCTTTTTCTTTATCAGGCTTTAGTTGACAAAGACGGGCAAAATAACTTTTTTTTAAGCTGAGTGCTATTGGATTACTTTTATCAGTGATATTGTCGGAGAGTAGCTTCATTTTGAGGTGCTGATAATATGGTGTTCTGATTAGTAACTAACTTTTCTAATCTCCCTCTCTCTCTCTCTCTCTCTCTCTCTCTTTCTGATCTCAAGCTGTTCTTCCAGGAAAATTTTCTGATGGGAGGCGCTTGTTCTTTGAAGAGAGATTATAGTGCTGATGGATATGGACTCCATAGAGGCATTTCCGGCATGTACTTCAAATGTGGATATTCGAAAGAGCGAAGGGCCTCGGTTCACTCAAATTCTGGTTGCCCCCCACAAGGAGGTAGCTGTCCATCGCTCATGGAACTTTGCATTTACAAGATACGCCAGGTGCTTGTTTCTTTAATTGCGTCCCTGTTATTTAAAAATGGTGGTCGTTTTTCTCATTCAATTCTTGGCCTTTTGAAATTCCACAGGAAATTCACAAATATACTTCATTCTATATGCTGCCAAGAGATATAAGCCAGTTGATATTTAATGATCTGGCTTCCTGCCACGCTCTTTCAGATTGTTCCATTAAAGCTTTCAGAGACTGTGCTCTGCAGGTGATTGATAGGCGGAGGTTTTCCTTTTAATCCTGCTTAATCATTTTACAGCCTGATTGTCTCATTGTTCTGTCTGATGGTGACAGGATATATGCCTGGCAGATTATCCACGAGTGAAAGACAGTTGGATGGATGTCATTACTTCACAAGGATCATCTTTACTTACCATTCAGCTGTCAAGTTCTGGTCTTACAGATGTAGGCTTGGCTCAGCTTAAGAATTGCTCAAACCTCCAAGCACTATTGTTTGATCGTTTTGATAATGTCTCTGAACATGGCCTAAAGCAACTTGATGGTTGTAAGTTTTGCATTCTAACATACTGTTCTATATGTCAGCTTTTGCTGATAGCGGTCATAATTGATTTCTCTAAGTGAGTGTGTGTACTGAGGAGGTTTTATGTTGTTTCACTATTACTCGGAAATATGGAATGCTTGATCTTCCATGACCTGCTAACTACAAGATCTCATAGAGAATTCGAGTTGCGTTGGCTAGTAAATGTATATGCAAGTGCTTTGTGCATTATATGCAGTGTATATACATTGCTGCTACAGATGTATCTACATGTCTATTCATATATATGCATATTTAGGCTTAAAAAATGGAGTATGGTGCATAAACAATCACATCACATAAAATTGAGGGTGACAAAATTTCTGACTGTCATTCACCAACTGCAAATTGTCCTAGTGTATTTTTTTTGTTATATTTTGCTGGTAAATACATGTCATATGAATTTGTTGAAAATTCTGAAGTTTAAGGTATCTTGCTTCAGGTCTTTCAAACTTGGCATATTTGGGTTTTATCAAAAGCAATGCCCTTACCCGTGAAGGAATGCAGGCTTTATCCAGCCTGTTTAATTTGGAAAAGTTGGATTTTGATAGGTGCCCTAGGATTCATGGTGGACTTGTGCATCTAAAAGGTTAGCTTTCTTTCTAAGTATCTAGCTTTCAGGAAAAAGGACTCCTGCCATATCTATTGAAACCTTTTACACTCTTGTCATCCCTCTCCCTTCCAACTATCCATCCCTCTCTCTCTCTCTCTCTCTCTCTCTCTCTCTTTCTCTGTGAGACACACACACACAGAGTGTATAATAACTGAAGTATGCTAAAATTTGTATTTGGCAAATCCTCTGGTAGACCATGATATTGTTGTGTAATTGGCATTTATACTCCTTGAGTTGGGTATGGTATCCATGTTTTTCCATGTTGAACAAAGTGTTGTCAAGTTTTGGACTAGAAGAATATGAGAGACCCTCACAGGAAAAAGAAAAAAGGACTTTTGAACCACAAAACAAGTCTTTGATAGGCGGTTTCTTGCACTGGTACAAGTTCAGTCACTGGTTTTAGTTCTTATGCTAATTTTATTAAGTGCTGATTCTGTCAAAGGGATTGTTAGTTTATTGCTTGCTTTGATCTCAGCATAGAAGTCTTCTTCTTACAGGTCTGACAAAGCTGAAGTCTCTTAAGATCAGGTGTTGTAAATGCATTACAGATTCCGACATGGAGTCTCTTGCAGGTATTTTTGGGAGCACCGTCTGCTTTGCGTTGCAAGTGCTCAACTTTTGGTGGAATTTGTTGATCTTCAAATTTTCATGCTTCAGGGCTTATAAATTTGAAGGAATTACAGATTTCATCTGTTAACATTACGAACATTGGAGTTTCATATTTGGAAGGTACGGCTGAGTATTTCCTATGTCATTTCTTTTTTAGTAACGATGAATGACTATCTACTGTATTTCTGTAAATCACATTCTACTAAACTGGCTTAGTCTGAGAGTAACATTTAGACAGGAAGCTCTATTGAGAGATTGGAAGAAATTTAACTTTAAAAGAATTGTATTTGCACCCAAAAATACCTCTGCTAATGTAGAACTTGAAATATTTCTAGAGGTTCTCATGTCTCTCTCTTCTTTCAATCTGTAATCAATACTGCGATAAAGTTAAACTTGCTCACTAAGCTATCACAGGTTATTGGTTCCTTTCAGTTATCCAATTTGTTAAAATAAAGTTTCTATATATTGTTGATTTTGTGTGTTTTGTTAGTAATTACATCTAATTTTCATTTATTAATTAGATCAAGCATGGCCTCCTAATGACACCACATGCTGTGACAGGTTTAAGCAATCTCATCTCACTCACTGTGGAAGGATGCAATGTTACTGCATCATGTTTGGATCCAATTTCAGGTTTCTTCCTCTATATTTTTCCTGATCCTGTAGATGTATTAGATCAAGGGAAACAACAGTTGGATTTGGAGATTTATATTGAATTGTACTGCATTTATTTGATAAACTCAAGTCAACGATGTTGAATGAAGAAATTGCATGTTTTGATCTTGGGAATATTCTATGGCAGTTATCAGAAATCTGTTGCAAGTGATCCACTGGGTAATTAATTTGCAAGTTATACGCCAAATCTATATTGCTGGGTGTTTTTGCAAATATTCTATTTCTAGTGATTAATGACGCAAAAAGAAATAAGCAAAAATCTATCTTATGTAGGAGAACATTAAGTTGTTTATATCAATGCAACTGCCTTATTTGTATTGGAGTAGGATTTCTGTGATTCACTTTCATACCTTAGTCATTGCATTTAGAGCTGCAATGAGGATTTCCATTGCCTACGTCTGAATGGGGATTAAACTATTTATGTTCCTTACTTTGATGGTCCTATCTCATGCTTCAGACTTATTTCATAGGGCTATTGACTTTACGCAACATATATAGTGTGTATTTCACTACTTTAGGAGTGAACCTTAACACTGGGTTAGGTTTCTCCACTATGACGTGGGAGGTCAATGAGTTGGGACATAGAACACCCTCTCCGATTTTAGTAGTAGATTTGGATGCAACTAGTTGTCCTTAGACCTAATCACCAAGCAGTTTTTCCTTGTTGGTTTTACGACTTCCATTCACTTTTATACTGGTGGCCTTTTATTCTTATTGTTTATTATCTTTTTGTCAGCTCTTATTTCGCTGCAGCATTTGGATCTGAATAGGTGTTCTCTTTCTGATGATGGATTTGACATAATTTCAGGTGATTTTTTAAGGTTATGCACTTCATGTGACTGTCTTCAAAATGCAAGATTATTTTTTCCCTTGAGCTTAGAGTTTTATTGTCGATCCTGCAGCATTCAGACATTTGAAGGTGTTGAATTTGGGGTTCAATGATGTTACAGATGCATGTCTAGTGCATCTGAAAGGTTATTTCCTTGCCTTCCGTGTACAATTTCACCTTCTAATATCTATAGATCTAGCAAAACATTCATTTGAATCTATGTAATAGCATTATTTTGTTTTCACATATTACGAATGTATATTTGTTGCTTTTACCCAATTGATGGATCTGCAGTGGAACATGTTCCATGACATACCTAGTTCATTGATCCATCTGGCTAATTAAGGATTTGGATAATATATAAGATTTCTTTGAATTCTACAAAGGTTGATTCTATTTCAGAGTTAAATACTTCAAGCTATATAAACTAAATAAATCTTTTGAATGTTATGCCAAGTATTGCACTTCTCTGAATCTAAAACCAAAATGTTTGCTTTGTATGGTGTGTCATCCAAATATCCTTACAGGCACATGCAAATGTGATATATTTTGCTGTTGTTTCATGGATAATCAGAAATTTTCACTTTGTTATTTGTCTTTTTTTAGGTCTAACAAGATTGGAAAGTCTAAATCTGGATTCCACACGTGTTGGTGATGGCGGACTTGCTAACTTAGTTGGTAGTTACTTGTTTATATTTAATGACAAGTAGGTGTTTTCAACGAGTAAAACAAACATTCTTTTGTCTGACCCGTTAAAGTTGGTAACTCATGTCTTCATGAGTAAATATTGAAGTGAAGATTTCTATTGACTTAAATGAGACTGTATTTGAATATTTCAGGGCTACAAGGTTTAAGAAAGCTTCACCTGTCAGATACTGAAGTTGGTAATGAAGGGCTTCGCCATCTATCTGGTAGGATGTTGTTCTTACACCGCTGTGTGGTACTTTCCGAGGTGCTTGATGAGTAATTTAGAACTCTTTTTTTAGCAGAGCTATGTTTTGAATGCCCTCTCATATCTTTCAATGGAAAGCACAATTGCTGCTCTCTCATGCATATGACTCTTTTAGTTGTATTGTTTCAAGAATTTATTTAATAATAATTTTTATAATTTTGACATTTAAGATGTTGAGAAATAGGCAATCGAGTGTTGAAACTACTCTATGCATTGTGCATATTCTTAACTAGGCTGTATAACTTAATACGTTTTAAGCCATTAACTTACAATGTTGTAACTCGTTAATGAACTATAGTAGAAGAGTATCTAGTAAATTTATTCAAATTAATTTGGTTTTAGCAGAATATAACTCCTTAGACGTTAAACCGAAACCCATAGAAACTATCTTGATAGTAACAATTAATATGAAGGATATATATAGGGAAAATCGTCCAAAACGTCCCTCACATTTTGTAAAATGACTTTTTTCGTCCTTGACTTTTAAAAGTGTAATTTTATGTCCTTTACATATTCACATCGGTCAAATTTAGTCCCTAACTAGGTTTCCGATCATTTTTTTGCCGGAATCCATCACGTGATCATTTTTTAAGGATAAATTTGTCAAATTATATTTTACATAATCTAATCTATAGTCCTCCACATTTTATAAAACAAATTTTTTCGTCCCTCACATTTCATAAAATGATTTTTTCATCCCTCACATTACACAAAATGAATTTCTCCATCCCTCACATTTCAAAAAATGAATATTTCCATCCCTTACTAATTATGTGTGTAAGGGAAACCCTAAAAAAAAAATATGTGTGTGAATACATTTTTATTTAAACACATATATATGTCTATTTGATTTTGCTTAATAATACGAATAGCATAAATATATGTATGTGTCTATTTGATTTCACTTAACAATATGAATACCATATATTATACGTGATCATTTGATTTTATCTGGTATTAGCTAGTAAAAAATCTTGCATTCATTGTCAAGTTGGCCAATAAAGCTATTTTCGGTCAAAATACAATAAGAATATGCAAATTAAGGTTCTATTGGTAAATATTAGTCATAATCATACAAAAAGAGAAGATAGCCCACAAGTTGGGCCCAATTACATACATGTGTTTATGTTATTATTATTAAGCAAAATCAAATAGACATATACATGTGTTTAAAAAAAATGTATTCACACACATAATTAGTGAGAAATGAAAAATTCATTTTTTGAAATGTGATGGATGAAAAAAATTATTTTATAAAATGTGAGGGACGAAAAAATTTATTTTATAAAATGTGAAGGACTATAGATCAAATTATGTAAAATATAATTTGACAAATTCACCCTTAAAAAATGATCACGTGCCTTGCACATGATGGATTCCGGCCAAAAAATGATCGGAAACCTAGTTAGGGACTAAATTTGACCGATGTGAATATGTAAGGAACATAAAATTACACTTTTAAAAGTGAGGGACGAAAAAAGTTATTTTACAAAATGTGAGGGACGTTTTGGACGATTTTCTCATATATATATATATATATATATATATATATATATATATATATATATATATATATATATATATATATATATATATATATATATATATATATATATATATAGACACACACACTGCACTCTACTTTGAGTCCTTTACATTCTACTGCCAAATTTGAACGTTTTGTGGAACTAGAATAGTAATAACTGAAACGGCGGTAAGTTTCAGCAGATTACTTAGGTCAAATTTCTAGTTTGTTTTTCATTTTTAGATCAAATAAAACAAGCCCATACGTTTTTTGCTATTCTGGTTCAGATCTTTGCTATACAATTTTTAATTTAACAAGTTTTTCTTGTTTTCTTTAATTTGCGTAAACACGCACACAGAGATGGAATTTTCCTTGGTGGAGTGAGTCGTATATTTGAGTAATACAACTATTCTCGTCACTCTCGACCAGCATTGGGCAACACCTAAGAAAGAACATCAGGGCGGTGGCAGCAGCCCCGTCCCTCTAATGGTAACGATTGGCAGCTGGTCCTGCCTTCGCCTTTTTTCGTTGCCAAAACACGGGCAGAGACGCTGATAATATGCACCATTATTAGGATTTGGAGCTTAAGAAACATGACTAGCTGCACTTGATTTATGAGATCTATACAATGGTCTGGACTTTTAAATTCGACAAATTTGGATTGTCCATTTTTCTTCCAAAAATTTTAAGTCATTTCATTAGTGCATTTCTTAATCATTTTTTTATTTTACATATATTAAATTACTACAGTACATTTTTTTTTAACAAAAGCTCAAAAAATGGCAATCCAAACGGACTATGGTAAGTTTTTTTCAGTAGCAAAATTTGTTGTGGAAGTAACGTCATTCCTCTCTACAACTGAAATATAATTAAATGCGGTATACAACATTTATTTTTGTAGATTTATTAGTGCAAAAAATTAATTACGCTCGCAGGCATTGAGAATACTGATCACTTCATTTGCAGTCGTCAAAGAAAATGAATATGAAAAAAAAAGGGTGAAGCGTGGCAAGTTCAGGCGCCAACAACGAATGAAAGATACCCAACCCACAGCTAAATCTTTCGAGGAAGAGCCCAAAAGAGAGAGATCTTTCTTTCACCTTCTCGAGAAACTTCAAGAGATAAGTTAAACAAACCTAAAGCCCCAGATCAATCGTTAAAAGTCGGCAACTTTTGACGACGATTCAGGAGACTTATCTAGAGATCTTAAAAGCACTTTTTCTTACGGCAACAAGTTTCAACTTTTAATTTTTTAGTACTAAAATCTTATCCATGCCTCATTTCATTTTGGTTAACTTTGAGATAAACCCCAAAAAAGAATTACGGGAAGCTGAAAGGTAGTTTGAACGCCAAAGCCATTTGATTGACTAAAATCGGTACTTCACAAGTGCTTTACCAATGAACCATTTGACAGGCACAGGGCCGGTGGCCGGCAATGTTTTTAAATCCGGATCGGAAAGTGAATCGAAATATTTTCTGATTTACGGTTTCACCAATTTAATCGGCTTGACTACGATTTAAAGATTTAATAATTTTTTATTTATTTTAATATTACAAATTTTGAATAAAACTAAAATATTTATTTTAAAAAATAAATACTTAATAATATTGATTGAATCTTCTAATTTTTATCGATTTTTACCGGTTCAACCGATTTTGATCAATTTAATTATTTTTGTGAATTTTTAATTGAATCGGACCAAAGACATAATCGATTTACGATTCAACCGATCGAACTGATCAGCCCGATCTAATTTTCAAAAATTGATCCTTGTATTTCATGATCAATCCTTGAACTTTCGTTACTACTATTAATTTAATAAAGAAATATCATATTTACTACTACAAAGTTTGATTTAAAAAAAAAAAGAAAAAAAGGATAATTTTGTATCAACTAATTAGGGATTTTGTAAAAGGGATACAAATAATATTTTTAAAATATCTTATTCATGCACACATGACTTTTTAGGTTGACTAAAAAATGATTTCTGGAGATAAATATAAGAAATATCATTGTCCCTTATTAAAATTGGACATTAGATAAGGTCGGATTCTGAAGGGGGACTCCTGCATATTATTGATGCATTTCCAAAAATGATCATACAAAACAAAAATTGACGCATTTGACAATGAAATCAATTATAGCTATTTATTTATATTATTAGTATTATTATTGGCAAAAATTACAATTCAATTCACAAGTCAGACCACTAGCCAGTCCGTTCCAGCAAAGGTACTGGGCTTTCACCAGTAGTGCCACCACCACTGGTGTGGTTGTGAGAATCAGAATAACGAAAAGTTGAGGCTGGGGTAATCCAGATAAGCGGGTGCCAGCCAGAGAGATGCTGAGGAGAAAAGCCACCAAGATCGAAGTGAAACTCGACGACAAAGAAGAACTCGAAGAATCCCGTAAACGCGCCTCCACCGCCGCTTCCTCCACCTCAATTTCATCCTCCACAGCCACCGCCGCCTCCTCTCTCCTTCAGCACTTCGACCGCTCCTCCCTTAATCCCTCCACCAAATCCCACCGCATCGGCCTTTCCCCTTGATTCCCGATATTTATTGTTTTCTTTATCTTTAAAAATTCTACTCCTTGCTTCATATTTTATGTTTTAAGAAATAAATTAGAATTAGAGGAACATCAAATCTTTGGGCGGCTCATATCCTCCGAAGGATAACGACCTCATTTGCTAAGCAAATGGAGGTCGAAGTAAAGCTTAGATTACCAGATTCGGCCGCACACCGGAAGGTCCTTTCCTTACTTTCCCCCTTCCACACCAAAACCCACCACCAAAGGAACTCGTTCTACGACGGCGCTGCTGGCGAGCTGAGTTCTCGCCGGGCAGTTCTCCGCCTCCGATTCTACGAGAACTCTCAACCCCTCAAATGTTTCATCTGCCTAAAGGCAAAAGCTGTGATCGTCGATGGCGTTAGCCGGGTCGAGGAGGACGAAGAAGAAGTGGATTTCGAGGTGGGTTTGCAGTGTTTGGAAGATGCAACCAAGTTAGTCGATGTAGATTCCCGGGTGGCGAGGAGGGCTCGCGAGGAGTTTGGTGTGAAGGCGGGATTTGTGGGGTTGGGGGGCTTTAGGAATGTGAGAAATGTGTACGAGTGGAATGGGGTGAAATTGGAAGTGGATGAGACGGTTTATGATTTTGGGACTTGCTATGAGATCGAATGCGAGAGTTCAGAGCCAGAAAAAGTTAAGGGGATGATCGAAGAGTTCTTGAAGGAGAATGAGATTGAGTACTCATATTCGCAGGTGTCAAAGTTTGCGACTTTTCGGTCTGGAAAGTTGCCTCAGTAATTATTGTAAGTGTTTTACGATATAAGATTATGGTGTATTTTGATTCGGAAGTTGTGTTTCTATCTTGATCTTCTCATTGCTTTGTTTTTAATGTTGCGTTATGTGCTAGCAGTGTGAGTTATTTTGATGAACTAGCATATTGAGCATCGCCTGGATTGAATGTTAAAGGTCTTGTAGCAATTCGTTTTTGCAGGTGATGAGCTTATGATAAATAAGGTTGGGTGGTTGGTTGTAATTTTGACTTAAAGCAAATTGTTGTGTAGGTTGTTGATCTGTAAATTGATGTGCAAATTTTCTGTTATGCAGGATATGTTAATTGTGTGGTGTATTTTGTGTTTGTTTCTGCATTGGAACCTGGTAAAAGGTGTATTTATTGTGTTATTACCCAATAATTAATATTGGCTCTGCAAAGTCTGATGGTTCATGTTGGCTGATGGTACAGACTCATAAAATACATCTTCATGCGCACAGATTGAATGGAATTACGTCATACCTCTTCAAAACTCATAACATGTTTGTACTCTTTGTTGGGTTTTCAATTAAAAGTGGTTTAGCCAAACCTGTTTGATAGTTGACAGCAAAAAGTTGGGACCTTAGCGAGTAAGAAACTTTGGGGAGGATAACAGTTCCTAGGTTTTTCTAAAGATGGTTTGGAAGGGAGGCAGTTTTGTTAACTGGGAAATGCATGTTACTAGATGTGCTTGACTCATTTTTAACTCTTTTCCAAACTCTACCATTTAAATTTGTTCAACTGAGTTTTCCTTTCTACTCTGCCTGAACAAGTCATCTTAAAACTATAAAGCTAGCATGATAACTTTATTTGTGGAAAGAGAACAGCCGTCCTTCCCATTTATGACACCTGGGTTGTTTTTGTTGTATTGGTGATGATAGAATGTAGTGAACTGATGGAAGCCTTTGGGTTTTCTTTAGGGTGAAATTCTTGGCAAACTTCTCCTACAGGCTACTTTCAAGATTGAACTAGACCACCCACTTTGTTGTCTCAAACAAGTATAAAGTATTGTGTTGGTGTTATGTGGTTGAGTGGTGTTATGTTGTTTTTACTCTTTTATGATGAGACAGTATTGTCATGGGATTTTGGATGTTGCACTTCAAGTGCAGTGCAGAATGGCAGAATTGGGGAGGGGAAAATAAAGGAGGAGAACAAGGTCCACTTCTTACTTGTTCTACAACATTGGAGCATAGATTTTGTTAGTCTATAATGGAAGTAAGAAATCCTTGAAAATCCTTGCTCAGTCAAACTTAAGCATTTACTATGTAAGTATTGAGTTTCTTTTGTCATTTATTCTTTATTCTAGATGAACTGTGGGTAGAAGTTCTTCTACAAGTAGACAAATATTCCTTTGCCATCAAATGTTTCTAGGGTATTCGGAATGCATACCGTGGTCTGAGGTGGCTTCTCAGATTCGCATGATGTTGTCATCTGGTAGTGTCTTGAGGGGCCTTGTGGTACAATTGGTTGATGCCAGGGCTAAATGGACAAGAAGGAACTACGAAGTGCACTTGCCTTTGAGATTTAAAATTTATAGGGGGGAAGAAAATGCTATAGTGATATTTTGTAATATCCTGCAGATGTTTAAATTAAATGACTATAGGTTTTACTAAAAGAAGGTGAGCTTCTTGTCATGCTATTCCCTAGACGATACCCAGTTCACGGTCAGTTGTTCAATTCTAAGGTAGAAATGCTGCACTGAGGTGAAGTAGATCATATTAGCAGCAGTTTTCACTTCTCATGAACAGAATCTGTTTCTCTCTGCTTTTTATCATCTTGAAGCCCACATTTGCACAAATTAAGTCATGCATTCACCACCTTGGATTTGGACACTGGTAAAGCCACATTTCTTGTCTCATTCCTGCAGGTCATGTTGGCGGATGTTTACTGATTCCAGTGAAGAAGCAGAAGGTTGATGCAGCAATAAATCAAGCATTTTGATGCTTGACTGCTTCAAATATACAGCTGTTACTCTTAATACTTTCTGGACCTGAAGATGAAATTTAAGAATTTGAGTGTTTTGGGTTCTTTTGTCTTTGGATTGGTCAAACTTTTTGATATGCCTGCTTTACATGTGATCCCTACGTTGAGCATCCAATCTTTGTCCTGGCATCTAAACCAGAAAGGCATTAACACTCTTGACTATTTGATTTCTACCGCTATTCCAACCAATTTCTGAATTATTTTGTGAATATCTTTCCTGGACTCAACCATACATTTGAGTTTGTTGATTAAATAATGTAATGTTTATCCCTTAACTTAGTTCAAAGAAGGGGAACCAAAAGAAAAAGAAGAAGGGTGTTTTGGTTATTGAGTGCAAACTTCCAAAAGAATAGCAATAATGGATGGGTAGCTTGCTCAACCATAGCAATTTTTGATGGTAGGTGAAAGTTCAGGTCCGAAATGGCTCCAAGTGAATTGGGATGGCAAATTAATTGATATGTTCGGCATATTTCCTGACGCTTTTTACATACTAGAAAATGTGCCAAAGTGTACATCTTACCGAAGGGGTACAACAACCTCGAATCGAGAAGACCTTTGAGCACAAAAGTTTTGCATGTCCAACCAGTTGGCCAAATGCTGAGTTAGGGTCGATTTCGATCATATTGATTGGATGGTTGTGATATAAGACTCTGGTTCCAATTTTAGTTAGTGCTTGGCTTACAGACGGTCAGGTATAGCGAAAACTGTGAGAAGTTTAGAGAATGAATCTCCGGAGTATCATCCATTGGTAAAGAAGACCTTTGATCGCAAAAGCTTTGCATGTTTAACCAGATGACGAAATTCTGAGTTATGGTAGTTCTTGGTAAATATTATTGTTTGCCTGGTGGTGCGTGATTCCAATTCTAGTTTGTGCTTGGCTTACGAAGACAGCAAAACTTTGAGAAGCTTTATTACCCCCCCCCCCCCCCCCCCCCCCCAAAAAAAAAAAAAAAAAAAAAAAAATGGCGCCTTGAGACAAGTTCAAGAATTTATCTCCAGGGTATCATCCCTTGAACTACATGGCCCCGTTTGGCGGAGGACGGGGTTGAGGTTGAAACCTTGAAGGTGCTTATCTTTTATTTGGTTCCTTGTTATGACAGTCACAGAAGCAAGGCCTTGAAGACGCAGACATGCAAGCACCGAGTAACAATTGTTTTAAACGAAAGAATGAACTGAGTTGGGCGAAGAGTTGGGTGTATATGTGGATGTTAGGGAAAGTGAAAAGTACCATCTCAAGCGGAAGTCCACTACTGAAAGGGACGTTAGTGAAATTGAAAATTCAATAAAAAAAAACAAAAAAAAAAAAAGACTCGCACAGTGGATACTAAAACAGGAAAATGCATCCGCGGTAGACCTCTATAGCGGTATATATTTCTTGTCTGGAGAACAACCAAACTTGTACGGTTGTACTCCTTGCCCCAAATATAGATTTGATGAATTCAGCAAGACTCCATATGATGTAGTATCCATGACAGGAGAAAAAGAGAGACAGAAACACTGTACATCAGTGCTATCCTTCAAAATAGCAACATTTCAAAACCAAATGTCAAGCACTAATCACATTAAAATCAACCTTCAAGAACAATTCCAAATATCCGTTAATTCTACAAATTGGAAGCTGTAAATGTCTATAACGTTATAAAATGCAGTAAATTCTAAACAAGGACTGTGACTTCCCTAATCTAGGACTGTGACTTCCCTAATCTAAGAAGACACAAACATCCTAAACGTCCTATTTCCTATTAAACATACCCAGCCGAGAGAAAGAAGCAGAATGATCACCTAATTAATTTACTTTCTCTTCTTAGCAGGGGGTTGTTCTTCTTCATCTTCATCTTCCTCTTCTTCATCTTCCTCGTCATCCTCATCCTCATCATCATCACCGTCATCATCGTCTCCGTCCTCGTCATCACTGCCACCGTTACCATTAGCCTCGGGATCGTCCTCAGGATCCCCTTCTTCATCATCTTCTCCACCCTCGTCACCTGAGAAATCCTCATCACCTGCATCATCATCATCCTGATCATCATCATCTTCTTCTTCTTCATCATCATCTGTGTCACTAGCATCTTTATTGTCAGGTTCTGGCCGCTTCTTTTTATGAAGCTCTTCCATAGGGAACCTGTAGACAATGCATAAATTCTATTTTTCAAAGGCTCCCTCTAAATGTCAGTGTGTAATGCAAATGAGACAACAATGACAAATTCATTACCCTTTATCAGCTAAGAAAGATGGGGATAAATCATCAACACCCTTCAGCAGAGATCCTGTCTGAAGACATAAACAAAAATTTCAATTATCAAAGGCATGCAATGAAGGAAAAATTAAGGTGCTTTAGAACAACTAAAACCGAGGAGCAAGAACAGCAAGTAGATCAGTTCAAAAAGGCAATGCAGAGTATACGGACTGCAATCAAAAGAGTGGAAAGCACAAACACACTGAGTCAAAAAAAAAATTTTAAAACAATATTAGCAGCATCATAAAACTTAAAAAAGGAAAAAAATTGTACGTTATTTTTTCAAAAATTTGTAGATTGAGCAAAAAAATTGAGAATTTGAGTTTTACATTACTGAGATCCATTAAAGAATTATGAGACAGGGCATGCTCAACTAAAGAGTTAGTATCAATAGGACATGTTTAACAAAAGCAAAGCGTACTAGCATGACCATCATTCCAACAAGCTAAACTGAATAAGAGACACTTCATTGAACCACGTAAATAACACGAACAACTAAGTTATCAGTATTGTGCCAACTTTCCTCAATTTTCTAGGTAGATTTCTTCGTGCAAGAAAACCTTAAATAATTCATAGACCAAGGAATTAAATTCAACACGCCCACAAGAATTAGCCCATACTTGTCATACAAATTAAAAGCAGAAAAAGGAAAAAACATTTTTATTTTACTTTAAAGCAACAAAAAGGGAACCATTCAACATCGATAAAATGGAAAATCTCCTACCCGTAACAACAATTCAATTAGGCATAAGTAGAATAAGTTGCAATTAGACATTATATTCGTAACAATTAAATCCTCAAGATGGCTACACGAATGCTTACTCCCAATTTCTACAACAAATAGTACAAAATTAGTACTTTTATAGAATAATAAAGAGGAAAAGCATTAATTTTAAATCTCCCTCTGGTACTTGCATAAAAAGCACGGACAACATGGCTATGCTTTATGAAGCGCACAAGCCAAGGATAAACAGGATTTCAGTGTAGCAGCAAACCCGTTCAGTTGAAAAAAACTCTACTCCTAAAAACAAGTTAAAATTTTTCCTAGTTGAAAATCAAAGCAGAAACTTGGACAGAGCCCACAATAACTTTTTTTCCCCTCTTCTCAATCTCTCTGTGCTGTCTGCATCAAGGAAGAGAGTGAGGAGACAAGCACCCTTCTGTATAACCCTAGCAACCCACCCAAACATTTAAAAAAGGAAAGGGGGAAAAACCAAGATTAGAAAATCTCATGACTCAAAGGAGCGTAAAAGGCAGAAAGAGAGCATAAAAGCTAAAACCCACGTCATAAAATTCAAACTTTACAAGAAAAAATGTGTACGAGTAAGCGAGTACTAAGTTAATAAATGTTTATACCAGCAAAAGAAGCCAAACAAGAGATCTCTGAGCAGCCAAAAGGGTCTCAGCCACCAGAGTCTTGACCACTACTGTTTTCACCATAGCATGAACATCAGAGCTGGAGTTGCTGACCTCCATTGAAAACCTTCCCGGTAAAAAATTACAGCGGAAGCAAGGCTATAGTACAGAGCAGAGAGGACAGCGGTGATAGGGGTAAAAGAAAATCAAAAAGAAATAGAGGCCTTAAATAGAGAAAATCAAAGATTTAGGGGGGAGAGAGACAAGAGGGGGTGTGGACTGTGGCGGAGTAGGGTTGGCCTTTGAGTGTCCAAATCTTAAAAAAAATTAAATTAAATTAAAATTAAAGAAAAAGGGAAGGGTAAAAGAAGAGGCTAGGGTTTTGTCATGTGCGAAAGGGTTTTGTGGGGGGTGAAATTGAATTTTGACTTTTTGTGGGGGGAGCAATTTCCTAACTACTGCTATTTTATTAATTATATTTTCTAGACATAAATTGACTTTGATTCTAGTAGGACAATCTAGATTCTAGATCTAGACTCTAGAGTTCGTTTTGACCCGCGGGTTAAGGAATACTACTATGCTCTTATCAAAAAAAAAAAAAAAAAAAAAAAATAGATGGCTTGCATGTTTGAATAATTAGTATGTTAAGTAGTTTTTACAAAAGTAGAAAAAGACGATTTAGCTGAACCAAATTTAAATGGTTTTTATTTAATAAATTTTCTTCCTATTTTAGCCTAGTCTGGATCGAAAAATTTTTCCAATTCAACGAATTTCCTAATCAATAATATAATTTTTGTTGTTTAAATCTTGCTATTGAAATTTTATTTTGGTTCACCTAATGGATAGGTCTCACATGTTAATTTTTTTAATAAACTAAATCAAATCAATAAAAACATCTAAATGCAAAGGAGGAACTAAATATGAATTTGTGAACATGGGTCCCTAAAAAAAAAAAAAAAAGCTCGAATGTATATAATGCCGCATAGATTCAGCTCGAATGATTATACATAGTGACCATAAGGTTCTTGGGTTTAATTTCCAGATCTTCTCAATAAGACTTGAAGTCTCCTATTTCCCTTATAAAGAAAACAAATAAATAAATAGAATTGTATTAAAATGTGCCTATTTATTGGAGTCTTCTTTAAAACCCAAAAAAAAAATGTGTTCCAACATTATAACATGCGCTTATTGATGAGAACTTGTCAATGGAATCCATTTTTATTACACGATTTACATCACGCAAACTATGATTGGTTTGAGCTGCATCCAGAGCTTTTTATATCAACAAAAATTGATGTAGTTATATACGATTTATAGTGTGATTACTTTGATTAGGCACATAATACATATATTAATTTAATGCTATTTATCAGTGGATTTCATTATTGCAACATGTGTAAAAGGAAGATGCAGTGATTGATTAGATTTTGAAAATTTTTATATATTTTCAAATATGCTTATAATTTTTTAAAATCTATTATGTCTGTTAAATCACAAATGTGTTATTTCTAGTATATATTTAACTTGAATAGGATGACGATATAAGTCAAATCGTGCTAGATGAATTTCAACAATCCATTAATGAAATTTACTTTTTTTTTTTATAAAAAAACATATATTAACATATTTAATCCCAATGTCCAAGAGTAAATTCAATGGGTAAAAAAGTTATCAAAGTAAAGATATATAAATCCTGAATAGGTGAAATAATAAAGCAGAAAAATAAGGGGCAAATTTAAAATAAGTTTGAGTTGGATCCAAAATAAGTTAGTGCACAAAAAAATTATCCTATTATGGAAATTAAACTCCCATGAAAGGTTTTTTTTTCTGTTTTTATTCACTTAGCATTTTCTTGGATTTTTTTGTAAAATAAATTACTATAGTGATTTGATGTATGTGAATAAAAAAAATTATAGAAAAATAGGATCACGAAAACGATGCAATTTTTTTGGCGGAAAATGGCTGTCTAAACGGGCCTTATACTTGGTACGGTTTTAATGCTTTTTACGTAACGGCTCTTTCCTGAAAAGAAATTCTTTAAATTGGTGGGTCCCCGGTCCCTCAACTGGAGAGCCGGATTCCCACGGGATCAATAAACATGTCCCAGTTTGGTATAATGGTAACGTTTAAACGATGTCGCTTCTTGGACGAAGAAGGCGGTGGATCAAGATTGGATTTTTCTGAACCAACTGCCAGAAGAGCCACAAGGTTTTAACCAGCAGCTGCAGAAACATTCATCTAATTTGGTAGTAATTCAGTGCCCTTCAAATTTTTCCTTAATTCATTTGGATCCACTCCACCCCCTCCCAGTAGTATAACATAGGAATAGGTATAGAATGAAAATTATTGTGTTGACAAAAAAACAAAAAGACTACATTTTTCTGAATTTATTTTGTAAAAAAATTAATGTAACGATTCGATGTATGTGAGGTAACAAGATAATTGGAAAATGTGTTCACGGAAAACGTAGAAAAATTGCTTTTCAAACAGAGCCTGGATTTTCCTAGCATCACGCTTGTTAAAATATTTTAAAAGAATATTTAACTTATTATGTAAATATATACATATTGCCTTCTGCATTTTAATATTTTTGTAAATTAATTTTATTTTTATCAAAAAATTAACACTTAAACCTATATTGACGAGTGTCCCTACGCTTATTAGCCAAATTCCTCAAGATTTCCATCTTGTTTCTATCCAAACACACTCAAATTTTGTTTCTACTTGTGTAAGAGATGATTAAAAAAAAAATTTTTTTTTTTGTGGGTAAAAAAGTTGTTCAGGGAAATAATGAAAATCAGACATTTATTGGAAAAGACTATTTTGCAGTACTACAAATTAATTAATACAGCATCCAGTCATACGGATCTTGCACTGGGCCGATTAGGGTCCTCCCTATCTTCTGCAGAAATGGGTGGGGAAACCACAATGCAACTCTTAGTTAGATTTGTTTGGGCACGGGGCCTGTATTTTCGGGATAAACCATTCAACTTGTTATAGTTTAAGGCCTTAATGCCACAAAGAAGAATACCTGTGGTGGTTGATGAGATTAACATGTGGATGGATAAGCAAGTAAATTTCATCTTTTACACTTAGATTTGTGGCTGTAATCTTATGTTTATCTTCTTAACCGCATTAATACATAACCTCGACTCCGACCAATCCCCTGGAAATGGGATGACCAAAGAACCCTTGGGAATGGAGTAATTTACTATATAGTATGATGATGTATAAAAAGGCATGAACAAATAGATCAAAAGTAAGGCGAGCTGAAGAGTTAGCCCACCTATGCTTATACTATAGAACAAAAAATAAATCATAAATTCATTCGGACACTCAGAGAGGAAATATGTATAAGCTCCCGATCGAGAGACACGCTTCTTCCTTCCTATAGCTGCTGTCAATAAATCAGCGATCTATACACAGCACGTTCAATCTTAGAAACAACGGCCTGATTAGATAGTGGGAGCTGCATCCTCAGCGAACTGCAATGATAACTCAATATGTAATTTTGCAAAGATAGAAAGTATTTTAAATATTAGAATTCAAAAAAAAAAAAGAAAGCATTAATATGTGACTAACCTGACCGACAAGAGATCTAAGCTCATCATCTAGAGAGTCATTCCTTTGATGGCCATGGACATCTGTGTCTGAAAACTGCATGTAATTAATATGCTCATCTCCTATTAATCCATCTACCTGAGCCTGCATATCTAATACAAGGCCAGTTGTTCCAGCTTTCCCTCTGGAATCTGTGCCTCCATTGCCATTATAAGTTCTTGCCTCGTGGTGTCCTAGAGATCGAATGGAATTAGAGAAACCATTCATGATATAATAGTATACAAATACAGGATGCAATAACGATTTCTTCCATAAAAGGAGGGTCCATGCAATTTTAGGAGAATTTACACGCCCCAACTTAAAACTTTATATATCCACATTGGATTCAAAGATCAAAAAATTACCTGGCAAAGAAGTTGCTTGACCTTTAGGATCGTGATTACTGTTACCAATATGATTGATCAAGGCTCCAGGTGCAAGTGGGCAGGTTGCAATCTCGTTGATCGATTTACCTCTCAAGGTATTCAAGAAACTCGAATGGTGTGAAGCACTGGTATGTATTGCTCCAGACAGAGGGATTTGGAGTGACACTCGTTCCGAGTCAATAATTGTATTTTTATTTCTTCGGCACTGAATTGGGTGATACTCTATAGAGTTGAACTCAGGTTGAACATCAGGACATATTGTCACTAATGGAGTCGGCGTTAGTACCTGTTGTTGAATGTGATTCATATCTCGTGATTGCGAGGGTACTAGACCAACATTTTGTTGGAGAAAAAGATCAGACAGCTGGTGATTAAGAGTCAGAAGCGAAGGATTATTCTGACTTCTTAAATTGTATCTCCCATAGGCAGCAGAACTATTGGAGTGACTCACTGCATGAAAACGTTGGTTCTGAGAAGATGATGCCCGGATATTAGCATCATCCAAATGCCTCCTCATGTTTGCATCACAATGATACTCAATCTGCTGCCTTGCGTCTTCCTTTTGCTTTAGAGCCGCTTTCCTGTATTTCTGGAAGTCAAGGGGTAGTTGTAAGCTGTTGTCATTGCAGAATATCATAAATTTTTCAGTACTACACTTTTTGATACTTTGAGGAAGGAGTATGAACAATGTTGATTATATAACATGCAATTAGCTCACATAATAATTACATTCTTTAAATTTCAAAGTAAATCCCAAAAGTTCAAGGGATAAGAACAAATGCCAAACTTACTTGAAGGTGACTTGCTACGTTTCCTCTGGTTAGGTGGGGCTCATTCATGAGTTCAAGAACCTTCTTTGGAACCGCTGCAGCAGAGGACAGAGTGCAAATACAGAATTAAACGACAGGACTCCTAATCTAAACATGGAGTATCATTTTTGTCCCTTGAAACATCTTACGTATGCAAAAAAAACACGTTCTCGTCATCCATCTTTCATCACTTAGTTAAGGCTATATCGCTGCCTATTATCTTTAGAATGCCAAAACCATGCATGCCTTCAAACATAGATAACTCTGCCTAATAGACATCAAGAGAATTATCTGGACGAGCGCGCGAAAGCGGATGGAATAAATTACGCCTAGGATTTTATGAGATCACATACACAGTCCTCTCTATAAATATGACAAACTCTCACCAAATTTTCAAGGCAAATACAATGATGATGGATGTAAATTTCAGAAGTATAATGAGATGCGTGTCTCGATATGTACTAGGAAACAACACTTACCCTCTTGACCTAGTTGTTGCACAGCAGCCACAAACTTTGCATGTAATTCCGGTGTCCAGGTGACTCTGGCCTTCTTATGCTCCAGGAGGGGTGGTGCATCATGGGGTTGAACAGCTTGACCATCTTCCACGGTGTGATTCTTTTTGTGGAGCACTCTAGCACTTCTTCTGATTGCCCTATCTGCTTCCATTTTTTGAGCTGGTACCCGACTTGCCATATTTGCTTCAATTTGTTGAGCCGGTATCCTAATTGCCCTATTTGCTTCGATTCTTTGTGCTGGTAGAGGATTATACGTTGTTTTTCTTATCACATGCTGCCAAATATTTTTGAGGATTTCAAGCCCAACAGGCTTTACCAGGTAGTCGCGTGCGCCATGCATAACACCCTTTTCGATGACTTCCAAGTCATTATTTGCCGATGTCACTGCAATCAATTCAATATACAGAGATTAAATGAGTTCTAATTTGTTTAAAAAAGGCATTAATCAAACTGCATGATTCCTATGACTAATTTGAGACTACTACTGAACACAAATCTTATGGAGAAGATCGAGGTTGGCTCATCACTTATAACGGGGATGTCCATCTCCAGGCCTATGATCTCCAGAAGTTTGAAAACATCCATGTCAGACCGCATGACATCTGTAATTACGATATCATAGCTATCTTTGTTCTTCCTCAATATCTCAATAGCTTCGGCTGCTTTTGTGGTGGCTGTAACTGCAAATCATCAAATACTCGTCATCATGGAAGTGGGAAAAAAAAATCAGCAAATAATCAGATTCGAGTCTGCTCTAATTTATGTAACGGATATCATGTTCTCTATCGCTAGGACCAAAAATGTAAGCGCCAACTCAACAATGAATATATAGAAGAGGTACCTACAAATACACACATTAAAAGTAGGAAAGGAAGTAAGGGTAAGTAAATTTCTAAAATTGCAGAATAATATCAAGGAATCTATGAGTTTTGACTTCTCTTAAATTTAAGACTTGCTAGAGCAAATAACCATTAAGATTTTTTTCTTAAGAAAAAAAAAACCCTGAATTTTCGCCTTGCAAAACCCTACGCCCTCGTTTGCTATTCCTAGCCTAAAACACAAGAAAACATAAAACCCCTAATAACTCAACCAACTTCCTTTTCTCGCCAGACCCCGCCCAAAACTAGAATTTCCCTAGTAAAAAAAAAAAAATTCACCCCCTCTTCTCTCACGAAACCAGAGAAAAAAGAAAGTAAAAAAAAAAAAAAAAAAAAATCGCCCCTCTCCTCACGAGACCAGAAGAAAAAGAGGTAGGGCAAGGGAAAATAAATAAAAGGATCCCACATGCATGTAAAACTCGTACTGCCTTGTAATGCAAGTTTAAACTACAGCAGACCTTGATAGCCACATTTCTGAAGTTCAAAAGCGAGCACTTTGAGGCAGACGACATTATCATCAATGGCTAGAACTCTTAACCCTTGAGAAAAATGATTGTCGCGCTGTTGAAACGAAGGCTGAGAAGCCAAGTGAGCGTTAAACATCTTCCCGGACATATATATATGTATTGCTTAGCAACGTAATCTTTTTTGTGTAGATATCACAGTAATTTCGTGATTCTGTTGAAAAGCTGGAGAGGTTTAGGAGGTTTATTGGGATAGAATTTCTAGGACTTGGTTAAATATCATATTGTGGGGATATATATAGATAAAGAATTGTACTTTGATTTGAGAAACCATCACATATTAAGAAAGATTTTTTTTTACTGAAATATATTGGGTTCAAGGTCTTATTACAGAAATCATATAAAGTTAAAAGAGGAAAATGTATCATTCGCAGTGAAACTTACCGTGTTGCCGAGTTTCCTAATGCTTATTTTCTTGAGTTTCTATATAAAAACCCATTCGAAAAGGAAAACCTTGAGGGAAAATAGATGTTTTCACTTTAGAAAGAAAAAAAGTGTATCCACCAAGGGCCCCTTGCTTTTAGTCACTTTTCAATTTATTGGGATTTTTTTTTTTTTTTTTATCGATAACCAACACGATTGGTCTCGTTAACAGCAGCCATGATATACCTGTTGAACAAACAAAAAACAAAATTAAATGATGTTGGAAAAGCAAAAGCTTTAATTATGCTTTAACTGGGACTACATCACATCGTGCATGAAACTATGATGACATAATTACTAAGAATATATAGCTCATTGATGCAGTTGCTTGGCTATTTTCTATAAGTCGTTTTCCTTTTTATGCACTCCCTCCCTTTTTTTATAACTGACGTTTAAGATTTTGCACATCAATTAAGAAAAGTTTTTCATTGCTTAAATCTGTACACTACTTTCCTTTTGTACCCTCATTAATTGTCCAATTCACCCATATTTTCTCTCACTAGAGTACTAAATGGTGCTGTTTTACTAGGCCAAAAGCAATGCAAACTAAATAGAATAGTAATTAAGAACCCTGTATTGGAAAAAAGAGATAAAAGGGTAAAATTGTAAAAAAAATAATTAATACTGTATGGGAATAATAAAACGACAGATAAAAGTACACTAGAGCAAATTTCTTAAACGTCCGTTATAAAAAAAGGAAGGGAGCACTAGGGAGGAGTGTCCGCGCATCGCGCGGGTGTTTGGTGTTTGTGGACAAGGAAGATTTTTTGTTGAACAAACAATAGTACATTGTGAGAAAAAATAAAACTTAGTATGAAAAGATAAATAATATAATCAATCAATTCATACAGCGTTATAATAAAATTGGATCAAATTGAAGGTCGTTGATAATGCAGAAAGGCAGAACAACACAGAAAGCTAACTTTATTCTAGAATCTCCACCGAGAGCTCTTTCTTGCTATTGCTCCAACTCTATAAGATTATAACCAACCCAAACCAATTGAAGTTAGACAACACAAAAAATGCTATCTTGCAGCTAGGCAACGCGATAAGAGTCGCTAATTGTAGGTACTGAGAACATACCGATAAAATTAAGGGAGAAATTGAAAAATTGGGGGGGGTGAAATCTAACCTCACGCTGAACCACTAAGAGTAGCTGGGACTGAAGAGCATTCTGAGCTGATTAGTTTGAAATCAGGTAGAATTATCCCAATTCTAGAATGCGAACAGGGAGAAACTGATAATCAACCGTTTAGGCATTAATATACCAACAGTTCGGCAATTGAATTGGATGTAATTAATGACGAAATAATAGGTAATTTCAGAGTTGAGCTCGGATGGAAGAGAAAACAATGAGGCAAATCGTTGTAGACAAAGGCAAAAAGGAAAAATTTAACTCATGAAGCTGAAAGAGAATAAACTGACCAAAGTTTGTGATTCATAAATACAAATTATAAATGATAGAGAAATGAGTTCCTACCATTGATAGAAAAATCGTTGGCTCATTTCCTAAATCCGATTGCCATTCAAACATTTTAGACAAAATAACATCTCAAATGGTCATCTATGGCTGAAAAGGGGAATTATTGGTCGCTATGGGATATTCCGGTAATTACACTAACACACAAACATATACGAGTTGTAGAAAATGCAAAAACAGTTGCACACTAATTACATATTTCATCAATACCCAGATGGCTCATCAATGATAACTTTAAATGTATTAAAATGGGGTCATTTCAGTAAACATACCCAAAAACATACTTCCTTAACTTGTACTTAAAATTTTTAAACTAATATACAACATTTCACATTCCCAAAAAGCCCCCACCTATGCGGTTGAAATTCAACCTATTTTTTGATCAAAACTCAATCTTATATAATATAAGGATATAGATCATCTGATGCAGTTGAATTTGGCTATTTTCTGAGTCTTTTTCTTTCTTATATATTTTCGATATGTCTTTTTCTTTCTTATATATATATATATATATATATATATATAGCTCATCTGATGCAGTTGAACTTGGCTATTTTCTTAGTCTTTTTCTTACTTTTTTCAAGTCTACTGTGGGGGATTTTTTTTTTAATTTATAACAAACATATTTGTTAGATTTATAAGTAAAGAATTATGTTTCATATTGGTTTGAGATACAAGACAGAGTAATTAATATGTAAGTAAGTTCCGAAATTGAATAGCTTAAACTTTTGAATTAGAGTTGGATTCCTGACTTATACATTGGACTCCTTGATGGACTCTCTCTAAGTATTTCTTCCTTACAAGTGGTATCAACCCTTCAAGTTGTATGACTGGGTTACTCATGAGCAAGTGAATTTTTCTCGGAGTTGGACTGGTAAAAATTCTCTTTTTGGTGATGGATCGAAATACTAAGGAATTTGGTTGGTATTAGATCAGATGCACCATAGGTTTGGTGGGGGGTGGATCCATGATTAAGAAAAGATATTATGTCTCACATTGGTTCGAGAGACGAAAAAAGAGTGATTAATATGTAAATAAGGACCCGAAACCTAATTGTTTAAAATTTTGGATCAGAGTTGGGTTTCTGCCTTACATATTAGGCACTTTAATGAACTTTCTCGAGACGTTTCTCTATAATATATATTACTCCCACAATTAGTTTTGGGGTTAAGAGCGATCACAATTTTAACTTTTTATTAAAAAAAAAAAATGCAATGGGTATGTTTCCGGCAAAAATAGAAAATTCTGATGTTTCGATGAGCGCCATGTAAAAATTAGTCCTTAGTTCTATTGACTTTTTTTTTTTTTTTCTTTTGTGTGTAGGAAGTTAGACAGGTTAAATTGAATAGATTAGTCCAATTTTTCAATTTCTCTAAATAGCCCACTTAGACAGATGATGGGCTATACAATTGCATGATCTAAGAATTTTTTTTTTTTTCTCTCCGTAGTGTCAAAGATTCTTGATTTTAAACTCTCCAAAGATCCGTAAAAAAATTCAATCATTTGCGCGGATGAAGTCTTGGTAATAGTCGGTTGGCTCAGATGATGTTCTGAGTTAATTTACACACTCCTCATGAATGAAGAAGGTCTCATTTATGATCAACACAAGCCCTTGACTTGAGGTTCCCTTTTTTTTTTTTTTTTTTTTTTTTCTTCTTGTAACTAGTACTTGACTTTGGTGCCATACATATATCTCCTAAATGAACACAAGAAGACTTGAAATTAAGCTCTCTTAATCATATATTACCTGACTTAACACTCCAAAGTCCATATCAAACCTACCGTATCTACATGTCCAAACAAAAATAATAATGTCTCATTTGGTCACACAGTAAAAAGCTCGTAATGAAATTGTTGACCCAAATCTTGTTTTAACCGCAAAGGCCGAACCAATAATATCTCATATATCCAACTTTTTGCTGGCATCCTTGGATTGGCCTTTAACTGAAATTAAGAGGTTTTTTCTAGACTATGCCTTAGGGGCACAAGATAAGAGTAATCACATTAGCTAAGAAAAAAAAATTAATATGATGTATGTGAGATTTTAAAAAAATGATTGAAAAATGTGTAAAAAAAATATTCATGACAAATGCAAAAGATTTTTTTACCATCATTCACTCTTAAAATAGTCACTTTATATTTTTTACAAAATCAAATAAATAAATTTTGGTCACAACTTGGATTTTCAATCACTTTTTATCTTAAATTCATCATATGACCTATATATGATTATTTTTCTTAGAGGAAAAAAAATGTTAGATCTCATTTATAGTTAAACAAATGATCGTTCCATATTCATTTTTGCCTTAAAAATATTGGATCTGATCCAAATCATCTACATTTTTTTCCTCCAAAGAAGTGGAATTTGACCAAATTCATATTCATTTTTGTTACTGAAAAAGGGATCTAATATTTTTGTAGATAAAAAATAATTGTATGTGAGTCATGCAGTGATTTTAGACTAAAAAATGATTAAAAACTTTAATCGAAATCAAATTTTGATAACTTAAATTTATAAAAAAAAACATAAAATTAATATTTAAAAAAATAATTAAAAAATTTATTTAATAAAATGTAAACACTTTTTGAACGATTTTCCTAAAAAATACATGCCCAGGGGGAGGCCGCTGCACTGAGTGCACTATGGAGGCCTTCCGCTATGCACATCCCGACATTGGACATGGCGTTAATACTTTGGACTACTACTAAATATTATTTTATTTACTAGAATGAAAAATCTTTTCTTGCTCTATTCATCAGAAAATGAAACAAAACCAATATTTTGTTCCAAAAAACTTATTGGAATTTGGAAGAAACAAAATAAAATAAAAATATATAAAATAAAAGCAAAAGTCCCGGAATACCCACAAGCGAGAAAACGAGTAAAGTGGGGTTTCTGGTTCTGGCTCCGGCTTTCATCCCATCTTCAGAAAAATCTAGTCTCCAACGTCGCCAACCATCGTACCCAGTCAACACCACCCCCCCCCCCCCCGGCCCTCCCCACCCACCAACCACCTCAGTTTATCTTCTCCTCTGTCTCTCCTGCCTCGAAAAACCCTAGGCCGATTATTATTATTACATTTATATTATAAATATTCCTTTGTTATACATACATATTTGTTGATTGATTGACTTTCTGCATTTGTCCCCAAGAGAGTTGTTTGACTATTGTTGTTATTGTACATTAGTAGTTGCTATTATGTCTTCGGAGATCGAGGTGGTGGAGGAGGTCGAAGAATCCAGAGATCATGGTCGATCATCGCCTACCTCCGCCGTGTCCACCACGGCCAAAGGCACCGGGGGTGAGATAGAGGAGGAGAGCTTGAGGAACGATGTGTACACGGCTGCGGCGTATGGGGATATGGAGAAGCTGCAGAGATTGGTGGAGAGCGAGGGCTGCTCTGTCTCCGAGCCGGACTCCCTCGGTCACTACGCCCTCCAATGGGCCGCCCTCAATAACCGCACTGCTGCTGCCCAATACATTATTGAGGTCAAGATTGATTTTTTGTTTTCTTGTTTATCACTCGGTACCTCACTATTGGTGCCTTAAGTACTTTTTCCCCGAAATCATTCAAGTATTGTATCGCGTTTGTCACTCCAATTAATCCGCAGTTGATTTTCTGGCTATTGTTGTTGGACATAGTCAATTCAAGAGTCAATAAAGATGTGAAGGTAACGAGGATATGTGAATTTTTATTGTAAAAATGTTACTGAAATTTGCACGGTCAACTGGGATTCTGATCTCGTGGTATATGGAAAATGAAGAACAAATCAGATGAGGCATGAAAAATTTGAAGTACAAACTAGATTCTTCTTGAAATGAGGCATGCAGTTGTACTTAGTATTCAAACACTAATCCTAAAGCTAGTGTTGCTTGGATTTCAATTATTTCTAGGGGCATCATATGATATGGTTTCCTTTCGTTGAGTTGAATATGAGATGGACTGGCATTGAAACTACCATTATTATTTTTTTAAAATGCTGTAGTTGAAACAATGGCCTCAGTTTGACTGATAGTTCTGTTGTGACACATTGCTGGCAGCGTGGTGGAGACGTGAATGCTGCAGATCATACAGGACAAACGGCACTCCATTGGAGTGCAGTTCGGGGTGCTATCCAGGTGGCTGAAGTTTTACTTCAAGAGGGTGCTCGGGTGAATGCAGCTGATATGTATGGCTATCAGGTTTGTTTTCATTCAAAAACTTTGCTTTATGTACCATTTTGCTGTTTAAAAGACTGAGTCGTGTACCTTAAGACTTGTATGGTTTTGTCATAAATTGTGATCTGTACTCTTATGTCTCTGAGCAAATACCTTGTCTTCATGTTGAATATTGAATTCTGGATACTTGCCATCTTTGTTGCAGACAACTCATGTTGCTGCGCAATATGGTCAGACATCTTTCCTTTATTACATTGTAACAAAGTGGAATGCTGATCCTGATGTCCCTGATAATGATGGAAGGAGCCCTTTGCACTGGTACTTGAAAAATGTAATTTTTATTTTCTAAAATCAGAGGAAAAGCTTTTGTTGCAATTTTTTTAACACTGTTGACAGCTAGGCATGTAGGTATTTGAACACCCATAATTTTTTTTTTGTTGAATTATCCAAGTCTTTCTTATACTATGTCATCCCTTAACTTTAGATGTTATGAAAACTTTGAGGATTTCTTCACCCCTGATATGCTATTATTGGTTTCTTAGCTTTCTATCAGATCTTAGTCGTGTTTTCAGCAGACACATACTTGCCAAGAACTTGCTAGCTGTCCAGCATGCCTATGAGCCTGACATATTTCATCAATATGCAATCTTTAGGCTATCCATGTGAAATTGAAGTTAATTCAGATTCAACCAACATTTTAAAGTGTGTGGTTGGAATGTTGTTTTGCCTTTTACATCTCTTTAAATCTTAAATATGTATTCAGTATCCGATGCTGAATACTTCCCTTCTTTGATACTGGTATCAACAGCAAAGGGGAATATAGAGCTCCAGTGCATCAGTTGCTTTTTGCCTGCAGATGCTGCCAGCTTTTGAAGTTTTACCATTTATCTGTATAACAATAATATGTATTGAGTGCTCTATTTTCACTTTGGAATGTAATTGTAGGGCTGCATACAAGGGTTTTGCAGACTGTATACGTCTTCTGCTATTTTTGGATGCATATAGAGGAAGACAGGATAAAGAGGGTAACTTTTAAATGTTTCTGTTCCCTTTTTCCTTTGCTGTAGACATGAACTATGAGTTTGAAAAGTACTAACAAGTGAGAATATACTGCTTAAATTTAAATTGATCTCTCATAATGCTTCCACTTTTAGGCTGTACTCCTCTACATTGGGCTGCTATCAGAGGTAACTTAGAAGCATGCACAGTGTTGGTACAGGCTGGCAAGAAGGAAGATCTCATGTTGACAGATAATACTGGCTTTACACCAGCACAACTTGCGTCTGATAAGAATCACAGACAAGTTGCATTTTTCCTTGTAGGTATCTAATAAACTATTACATGTGATGTCAAACTTACATCAACATACTCTACTATTTGTTGTTCTTCATATTTTGTGCTCCAGAAAATTAGACTTCAAGTTTTTATTTAATTTTTTAAAATTTTTGCAAACAACTCTCCAGAATATTATTCGGTATTGACCATTTATGGCAATTAAATTGGTTAATTGCTACCGTTGTCCGCAGTTAATCCACCTGTTTAGGTTGTCAGCTTGTCTTGTTCAAAAGCATTGTGTTAGCAACACACTATATTTTGGCCAACTTGGTGCAAATCTATAAGTCTGAAAATTTGTTAGCAACGAAATCTTTGATTACTATGGACACTGATGATGTGATATTTTGCCCTGTGGATTCTTTTTTTTACAGAAGCTTCCTTTTGCTTTAGATATATATTTTGTCAGTAGCATGGGAATATGCATGTTTCAGATTGTGAGAATCATTTGCCTGGACATTGTCTCAGCCTTCTAGAAGTCTTTTTGGACCACATAGTCATGACGACCATGATATCTTCTTTCCTTAAGTTGGCACAAATATCACTATTCCCAGAAGTATCCCTACATTTATATGTGAGTCATTTGAATTTCATGTGGATATGCCTTGGAAAATGCAAAATTTCACAACGGATCAGTGAGTGGTGATTGTTTCAGAAACCTGGTAATGCAGGCTTTCCACATGGTGAACTTCCAATAGAGCTGTGCTTATCTTTTTATCTTTTTGATTCCTAGATCGAAGCCCACTATCATTTTGCAGTACATGAGCAGTAGTTCTTTGAACATTATTGGCTTCTGACAGCTTTTCGCATCCATGTTTCTGAAGTATAAAGCTTGTGTTTTGCAGGGTAATGCCAGAAAGCTGCTTGACAAACGTTGTGATGGAAACAGCCGTCTTGGGAAACTATCAAAATTGGGGCTTGCTCCTGTTCTTTGGTGCACAATATTTTTGCTTCTTGTGACCTACACTCATTCAGTAATCATGGGTACCTTTCCTACTAGTTGTTGGTTTTTCATTTGGGCCTTACCTGTGCACGTTATATTGCCTCTAATATGCTGTATTACGTTCGCTTGAGTGCAGCTCCAAATCTGCCAAAATTGACAGCTGGCTTCGCTCTTCTCGCATGGCTGGGTGTTTTCCTAGCAACTTCTGGATTAGTTTTGTTTTACAGATGCAGCAGGTACTTCCTTTTTTCTTTATATAGTTGGCGACCTAAAATACAATCTTTCATATGCTTCTGTAGACTTGCTGCTGGATAAGTAGTTGTGATACTTAAAGGTGGTTCTTATAATTGTCAAAACTATTACAAAATCTTGAAGTTCTTAATCTTTCCAAAGCTGTAGGACTCTTGTTATCAACACTGTTCTTTTCCATTGATCATCTCTTTGGTTGAGCCGATGTGGTGAATTATTAGGCCGACCAACATTGAAACTGCCCATTTCAAGATTTCCATTTTGTCATTTGTTGATTTAGTTGAGCACTAGGACTAGCTTCAGAAATGCTTTTACTTGCAATAGGCTTAAAAGTGTGGGGCTTTTTTTATTGCAGCACAGATCCAGGTTATATTAAGGTGAATATGCATGATTCCCAGAATACAAGAGATGATGTAAGTTGCCCCAACCCCTTTTCTTCCTCTTGGTTCTCTATTACAACCTTAATAATGTATGGCCTTAAGTTGTTCGAACTAATGCTTCCTTCATGTTAAATCTTGCTCTCTGACTAGATGCATGTAACTTGCATTTCATTTGAGAGATATTCTTGAAATCTTATCAGTATTTCATTTGTAATTTTCTGTTAGGAACCCTTGCTGAAGATGGAAATAAATCATCCTGCATTACTTGCTGGGAACTGGGCTCAGCTTTGCTCTACCTGCAAGGTGCTATCTATTTCTCACTCTTCTCATTTGGACTTTAGTTTTATATTTGTTGTTTTTAACCTAATTTGGTCATCTCATATCAGATTGTTAGGCCTCTTCGTGCAAAGCACTGTTCCACGTGTGATCGGTGTGTTGAACAATTTGACCATCATTGCCCTTGGGTGTCTAATTGCATTGGCAAGGTTGGTTTTTTTAACCTTTTGCATTTATATCCTATGAATTCATATCTGTTTGGATACTTCATCACTCATTACACGTAGCATAAGCAAGCCAAGTGTTTGAGAAAAAAAGAGCATGGTGGTGGCAATAGTTTTAGGCTACTGTTGCATTGGCAGCTTAAGATAATGATAAGGTCTTTTTTTATCCTGCTGGTCCAAGATTGGTTAAAGTTGCTGCAGTTGAGAAAGCATAGAGCTATATCCAGAACCATTATTTGCAGTGTGCTTGCAAAACATAGATCTGGTACACCTAGAAGTTTGATGATTCTTGAGGGCCTTGAAAATTTCTGTATTACCTGACTTGTAAATGTAGGAGTTACCTACCTGCATAGAGTTGTGCACGTTATGGGTTTCAATGTAGGAGAAATGGAAACCACCAAATACAAGCTTTTTTTTTTTTTTTTTTGTGGTGGTGGTGGTGGTTGTAATAACTACTAAGACAGGTAATTTCTTAGCTGGTTTGGTCGATAAATGTGGGGTATATGATTGTCTCGTGTAAATGTTTAGTAGATGTGCTGTTCCTTTTGCAAATGTATGTGGCTCTGAATCTACAGCTTGTTTAAAATAAAACGTACATCTGATTTATGCTGGCTCTGATCTCATTCAGAAAAACAAATGGGATTTCTTCTTATTTCTTGTTGTGGAAGCCTTGGCCATGGTGATAACTGGTGGTGTTGCTCTTACAAGTAAGCCATTTTTTACCTTTTATGCATGTCTCGTTCTCTTCCTCATATCACGCATTTTTTTCCTGCTTATTATCTCGTTATGATTTGCCTCCTGTTCTTCTGCAATGCTATATATCGAGCGTGCTTTATGCTGCAGGAGTCTTGACCGATCCACTAGCTCCATCTTCATTTGGGGGATGGTTGAGCCATGCTGCAAACGAACATGTTGGTGCTATTGCATTTATTGTCTCAGACATTTTCCTCTTCTCAGGAGTGGCTATCTTGACTGCTGTTCAGGCTTCTCAGGTATCTTTGCTGAGTTCCAACGTTTGTAGAAGACCCTGTAGGAGGAGATGAAATTTCAGTAATGTTTGTCTTGTGAACCTAAATGATTTTACAACTCAACGGCTGCAGCGAACGGGCTTTAGTTTTTGCTCGGTCTTCATCAGTCTTTTAACACGTTCACCCTTTTGGTTGGGAGAAGTATCATGTTGTTTCTCGACTAATTCAGTATCTTAATTCCTTTTTGGTGCCACAGATCTCTCGTAATATTACGACGAACGAGGTAGCAAATATAATGCGGTATAGCTACCTGCGGGGGCCTGGGGGGCGGTTCAGGAATCCTTACGATCATGGGTGTAAGAGGAACTGTTCAGATTTGTTGATAACTGGTTACAATGAAGACATCGAGCGTGACGAGGAATCAAGTGAATCGGAAGGTCTCAGGATGATGCAGATTGGGAGGGCGTCAAACCTTCAAAATGGGGCATGCCATTCTCATCAAACCAATGGCAACACCGAGGGGAATGGTGGTCATGTTGTAGTTAACGTGAATAAGAGCTCAA